>NC_027752.1:28045463-28083754 GCF_000695525.1 Brassica oleracea var. oleracea
GAGAGAGATTGAAAGAGAGAGAGGTGACCAGTGTGGTGACAAGCGGTGGTAGTGGCGACTACGGTGAAGATGGAGACCGGCAAAAATGGATCTGAGAAACTGAAACAAGGACGACGTCGGCAAGTATAGATGGCGACGAGCTCAATATCCGTGATGATGGCGAAGACCAGTCTTCTTCGACACTTTCTTTTCTTCGCCGACAATCTTCTTTTCTTCTTTGACGTTTCTTCTTTTCTCACTTCTATGATTTACAAACCAAATATACTAAGGCATAAGAAATGAATGATAATGTATGAATCTCTCTTGTTTAGAAGACAGAAAGTGAAAGAGATGAAGAAGATCTGGAACTGTAAAGAACTCCAGAAAGAAAGAGAAGAGGAGAAGGAGACGTCAAATAGAAGAGAGAAAGTGAAGAAAAAATGCATTTTAAACCATTAGATCAAAACTAATCAATGATCACGAATTGTAATCCTTGTACTAAAAAATCTAACCAATGAGAAAGAAGTTAGAAGATAACCACTAGATGAATTTGTAGCCCTTAGATTAAAACAATCAATTGTTAATGTTTTAATTTTGATGGTTAAAATTATATTTTATATTAAAGTGTATTTTTGATAAAGTATTTTAAAACTTGGATTTTATGATTATATGTTGATTTTTTGATTTGTGGTTTAAATATGAAGTTTAAAGTTTAGGGTATATAACCGAGTAAGTTTAGGGTTGGGTATATAGTGTTTTGGGTTTCGATTTAAGATTTAAGATTATATTTTTAAATAACAAAAATAGTAGAGTTTAAACATTTGTAGTTAGAATTTATGGTAGATGATTAATTAATTTTTTAAAAAAGTTTGAAGTTTAATGTTTTATGGTATAGGTCAAAGTATGTGGTTCAGGGTTTAGGGTTAAAGGTTTGAAATAGATATGGTTTGAGATCATGGTTTGAAAATATTTAACTTTATTATTTTATTTTTAATATTTGTAGTTTAAATTTTAAAACGTTATAAAATATTATAATTTTATATCGAAAATATTGAACCCTTAGACTAAAATAAATCAATGGTCATGAAAAAAACAATATAATTTGTAATTTTAGTTCTTTTCATTTTTTTAAAAAAAAAATTGCTTAAATTTATAAAATGTAGTTACGGGTTTAAATCAAAATTTAAAATGGAACTTTAAACTAAAGATTATTTTTTTAAATGATTAAAATTTGAGTTTAACTCTAAACAATAAACCTAAACTTTAGACCTAAACCTTAAATTTTAAATAATAATAAAAATATTGGATTTAATGTTCAAATATAAACTTTAAATATTTATAACTTTATAATTCTATAGTTTATGGTTTGAGGTTTATATTTAAGAAAAGATTAAAGCTAGAGTCTTGTAAGTAAGAATTGTATAAGTGATTGTAAGAGAACATATATCTCAAGATCAAGTTAAAGTCTCAACTTGAAATTCAAGAAACTATACATATTCAATTGATTTATATTCACTTGATATTGATAAGATGATCTTCAATATAACTTCTTAAAGTACTTGAATTCAGTTTTCCGATTTTAGGGTATGTTTGAGGTATTGCTGATTTATATAAACGATACGGCTGAGTTATCTAAACGATACGACTGTGATATATAAACGACACGGCTGAATAGTGTAAACATAGCATAAATCAAACACACGATACATGGGTGAGTTATGTTTTTTACATAAAAAACCAAAAATACATGTTTTCTGCACCATTTTGGTATTCATCCATGTATCCAAGCTTCAATGAACTCCTCTGTGTCGTCTCTGCTGAATCCATCACTTCTTTTTGTCTCCTTTATTTTCTTTTTGTTCAAATTTCTCTTTCACTCAGATCTGAAAAAAAAAATTAGATTATCCATATATGGGTATGAAATCACAAACAAACTTAATTAAATACATCCCACAATTACCGATCTGGGTGTTTTTTGGAATGTATTTGTCTTTTCTCCTCGGAATGCACACTTCTTATAACAAGGTTTTCTGAAATTGGCGAGAAGTAACTCAGCCACAACTGCATATATAAACCAGCCGTAAAAGAAAAGTAACTCAGCCACAACATAAATTAAAACTCAGCCACAAACTCGAAAAACGCAGCAGAGAAAAGGATTTCGGGCGATTGCAGCAAAAAATATTTCGTAAAAACGATTGGAGACAACGATTTCGGAGAAGACGATATCAGAGAAGACAATATCGGAGAAGACAAGACAGAGAATTAGTTCGAGGAACAGGCAGTAAACACAATGTCGATGACGATTTCAGGGAAGATGTGGTTAGGGTTCCTTTGTTCTTCGACGAAGTTGTGCTGTGTTATTGTGTTTTTTTTTCAACGTTATGTAATTAAAGAGATGGTTGATTGTTCTCTATTGATTATGTGGATACTTAATTAGTGATGTGGATTTAATGTTTAAAAATAATTTCAATTAAAAAAAACTAATCAAAGGCCCTTATTGTCATTTACTAGGGGTATCAAAACACTCTAGTAATTTTCAAAAGATGTATACCATTCTAGTAATAAACCAACTTTTCTATAACATTCTAGTTATATTCTCTTATTAATATGGTAGATTAAACTGAAAACGTTGTTCCTTTGTTTTTGGGATGTTTTTAATAGATTTTAGTTATTAGTATTTGTTAATATGTGGAGGTATATTTTCGAAATGGTTTGATATTAAATTTGTTAAAAATTTATTTTTCATAATATTTGTTTTACACACGATAATAAATCAAAATTCAAAAAGCGAGGTTTGTAGCAATGAACAAAACCTTGACATGTCTCTGCAGCTGAAACGAAGAAAGCTTTAGTAGTTTGATTGTTATGAATTTAACGCTTCTATATTTTTGTCCAAAACAAAGCTTCTACATCCAAATCTTACACACACACACACGAAAAAATCATATATAGTTAGGAAGAAATCATTTAATTACTTAAAAGCACATGAAAATATATTGAGTTGTATTGTATGTTTTTAGGAATGTATTCCAAAACCAAATAACAAACATGATTGAATATTAATTAGTTGTTAGATAGATAACAATATATTCAAAATGCTCTTAGTGAAATGTTTGGAAAATAATCACTAAATTAGGTGTTAATAGATTTTTTAAAATTTACAATTATATTTAAAATAATATTTTCTAATTTTTGGATTTTATCATTCGTTTATAATAATTAATTATAATTATAAATTAATTATATGTAAAAATAAGATAAAATAAATAATATTTTTAGTATATATATGTATATATTTAAAATTGTAGTCTTGAAATTTTATTATTATTATTTTCTTTTGGCTAAAACATATTAATTTATAGAATGAGAAATTTTTTTGTTAGGTATTAATTATCCAAACGTAAAATTAAATAACATTTCTAAAATTTATAGATATTAAAAAAATTATTTTAGTAATAAAAATATATAATTATAAAATATAATTAATCAATATTTCGAAAACTGTAATTACTATTGTATTTCTATTTATTATTATATTATTTATTGGTATAAATTATTACCATATTTTAAAAAAACTTGCCAAAAATATAAATCAACATTAAATGTAAATATCCATGTCATAATTTGTTTCAAGTCATGCCATTTTTGTTAATGTGCCAAGTCATCATTTTTTTCCAAAATTAATGTGGTGATGACACATGGCAAAATCACTTCTCAAATAATATATATATTAGGTGTTTTCCTGCACCATGTGCAGTGATAAATATGTAAAAGTTAAATTATTTAATATTATATATTTTATTATTTTTGACTAATATTTAATATAAAGTTGATTATTTAAGCATAAAATAAGCAAAAATAATAATTTTGTTTATTTTAATTTATATTTAATAATATATATGTAATATATTTAAAATTCGAATCTTAGGTACAAAATTTATCTATTTATTTCGGTTAAATGTATCAAATCAACTTGTATAAAATTACTAAAAAATCATATAAAAATTGTATAGTTATTAAAAATTATAACTAAATAATATTTATAAAATTTGTAGATATCTAAAAGAAACTAATGAAATTATGATTAACAATTTATTAGTATTTTTAAAAAGATGTAGAAAATTTTGAAAATATTAGTAATAAAAAATTATATAATTATAAAAATACAATTAAATAATGTATTTCAAAATTTATAATGCATATTTCAATATATTTATTTTAATGATGATTTATGAATTATTACCATATTTTAAGAAGTTTATCAAAAATATAAATCAACATTAAATGTAATGTATTAGTTATTGCCTTATTCTATAAAGTTTACCAAAAATATATGTCAGTAATAAATGTGATTGTCCATGTCATATTAACTATAAGTCATGTCATCAATCTTGTTAGCTATGTCATCCTTTTTTTTGTAAAAATGATTGTAGAGAGTACATGTGGCAAAATCACTTTGCAAATATAGTCTAGGGGATAGGATATTAGGATAGTCCTAATAACGAATTCTTGTAGTTATAAACATTTGCTAAATATAGCTTGTGATTTAAAATATAAAGTGTATAAGCTATTAATGTGATATTTCGGTTATATAACGTATAAGGTATTAATGTGATATTTCAATTATTGTTATTAATTTAATCTAAATTTATACAAAAAAAACTTTAGTTTATATGAAAAAAAAATACGTTTGTAT
Organism: Brassica oleracea var. oleracea; assembly: GCF_000695525.1. NCBI lineage: Eukaryota > Viridiplantae > Streptophyta > Magnoliopsida > Brassicales > Brassicaceae > Brassica > Brassica oleracea. The sequence goes on from NC_027752.1 coordinate 28,050,139, forward strand.
ACTAAAGATATGAAAACAACAAAAAAAGAAAGATATGAAAACAATACTTGCAACTGAGTTACTGATTATTATGATTTATTTGATACACTGATATGCGATGACATGCTAAATACCTCTGACTATGGTTATTATGTTATGTACACAATTGTTTTGACAATTTTAGTGTATATGGAGGTGTGTGTACATGCGAAGCGGTGGAGCGAGTGGATAAATTAAATAAAGAGAAATTAGGATTTGTACCAACGAAGTATCACCTAATTAGCTACATACCAAAAATACATATTTAGACATTGTTTGCAATTAATCTTGACTCTGTTACCCCTACTCCTTCTCGATGCTCATTGTTTTCATGTAAATGCAAAATCCTGCCAAATATTTGTAATATCTTTTCTTCTGAAACCATATCTTCTTAAAAAAGCCACATCAAACACAACTCTTTCTCAACGTTGTAAACATTTCGAAACTCAAAATCATGCTCTCTCTTCCTCGTTACTATTACTCATTATATATCATCTTCTTTCCTCACCATTGAAATCATTCTAAAATCCATGTTTCTGGCTTTAATCTTCGATAGCTCCTGTTGTAAATGAAATTTTTGTCACCTTTGTTGCGTCTCCGATGAAGCTCTATGCCGTTCTGTCTCATGTGAACCTATCGGCCTCTGCATCTCCTGTGAATCTCCGACCTCTGTGTCTCTGGTGAATCTTTCGGCCTCTGTCTCTGGTGAATCTCTCAACCACTGCCCCTCTAGTGAAGCTCTCCACCCTATGCAATGATGATACAAGTAGAGGAAGGTATAATAGAGCTTGAAGAGTGACTCGAAGGATTTTTCAAGGTGGTGATACAAACTAGGGGCACTCGGCCTTTGCATCTCCAATCAGCTCTCCAACTCTGCGTTGCTGGTGAAGCTCTCCACCGATACGTCAAAAGCCGTGCTCACCTTATCATTTTTGAGGCATTGGCCTTAGAGCACCCTTATCCTAGGTACCCATTATAGGTTGCCTAATTATTTTTTAGTAATATTTAAGAAGTAAAAGTTGGTTAGGGGATTTGGTAAGCAACTTATAATTTTTGCTCCTCCATTGCAACTTATTATTTTAGGTTGCTTAAATTTATTTAACAATAAAAAAAACCGTAAGAGAGGAGAGAACCAAAGCAAACCGTAATCAGGCTCATCCTCTCTCTTCTCATCTACCCTACACGTGTCCTAAACTACCGTCCCTTGCGTTGCCTCATCAAGCGACGTCCCCTTTAATTTTTAGTCTTTTTCATTTATTTTAATTGCCTCATTAGCCTAAGCAACTCTCTAACTACAGTGGATAATGATGCTTTTAGGCCTCCTCTCACATTAGTACATTTTGGGGTCCCCATATTCATAAATCATATAATCAATATATGACAATATGTTGAAAACTATACTATCTCTTAATACTTTCAAATAATTATGATCATTTCTATTAAGTTGTTGTGGATATTAATTTCATTATCTTTTTACTTTAAATGTTATTTTTAAATGTCAAGAACACTTTTTCTGCATATAATTTGGATTTATATATATATACAATTTTCAGTTGTGACCAAATTTTAATGTTTACCACTAATTTTCATTAGATAATTTTTTCTTAAAAATAATGTCAAAATTTAAGATAAGAAAACAATTTATTTTCTGGTTCATATTTAAAAAATTAATACTATTATTTGATATAAAATAAATCATTGTTGCCCCAGGCCCCTCATAGCCTTCACACGACACTGGATACGTCTCTGGTGAAGCTCCCCGCTGCTGAGTCTCCAGTGAATCTCTCCGCCTCTGTATCTCTGGAGAAGTTCGCCGCTGTTTCCCTGGTGAACCTCTCTGCCGTTGTGTCTCCATTGAGGCTCTCCGCTTCTGCATCTCCGGTGAAGTCCTCCATCACTGCGTCTCCGTCTGATATAGATGATATTATATATATACAGTACTTTTATGTTAAGCAACAATCCTAATTATTTACCGTATAAATATTATATTAAATATATAAGCAAAGATCTTGTTTATTTACCGTATAAATATTATATTAAAGCTATAAGAACTTGACATTATCAACAAATCCAATTTTAATCCTAAGTAACTCATTTTTTAAAGGTGTAAGTATTGTATTAGCCCTTCAAAAATTTGACATATACCAACGAATGCACATACCTAAACATTATTGATATTTTCATTTCATATGTATGAATTTGATTCTTATGATATCAAAGAATGTGATATACATTCAAGCAAGTTGTATTTCAAATAACTTATTTGTTAACTGTATAAATATTACTAGGATAAGACCTGCGTCTTGCGCATGATGAATTTATATTAAAATTATCTAAACATTGCACCTAGCCTAATTATGAATTATATTAAGTACACAGATTGTTAGCAAATTTTTATTATTTAAATTCATCACTTGACATATATATGTTAATCATATTAGGTAATTCTGTATGTTTTATTTAAGGAAAGAATATATAATAATTTCAATTTAATAGATGAACGGTCCATAATGTACATACTATATAATATAACATTCCTTAGTAATTTAATTTTGGACTAACAAACTTTTCAATTGATTCTCAAGCCGCCACGTAAATAAAATTAGCATTCTAATTACGTGATAACTCAGCAGTGCATTTTTTTTTAATTAGTACAAACTACATGTTATAACTTTTTAAATGTTTCTCTATTAATATATAGGGGATATTAACTCTCTAACAAATTGACACTACCAACAAATCAGTTTTTAACTTATTACTCAGTCTTAACTTATTTTTAATTTAAAAATAGGCCAATCTATCTATATTTATAAAATGGAGTTTACTCTCTCCAGGTGAAGACACGTCAGATGCCACGTCAGAAAGTTGAGTCTTCTGGTCGTGACACCTGTCATGCTTTTCCAAAAGGCAGCACTTCATTTAAATCACTATGCAATTAGGTTTTGCTGGGCTTTTATCATCAATTTCATTTCTTTCATTACGAATCTCTTTAAATGGGCTATTCGATTGATTTAGTGGTGGGCTTTAACGTTCAATTATTTTGTGGGCTCGGAAACACATTTTTTGGGCTAACCAAACAAAATCTAATTGTTTACCATCTTCGGACTTTCGTCTTCTTCTTCGATGAGTTTTAGGGTTTGTCGTTCTATGAACTTGACTAGGTCCAACTCCAATGGAGGTTCTAAGTGGTTGCATGTGTCAAATATTCGTGTTGGATCTCTTTGTCGGTCTCCTTCGTGGCGTTTCATCTCCGATTCATTGCGTCTGATATGTTACAGGATTAAGTGGTTCATCGCCATTAACAGCCTTCTTTACTCCTTGGACCCACTTCATCCACAAATACTATTCAAAACTTCTCATCTCCCTTCAAGGCGGTGAAAGTTCACCTATAAAAAGTTCTCTATTCTTCCCATAAACATCATTCTCAACAATCTTATTACAATCCAAACTTTGTTCTTAGTAAAATGACTAACTCATTCTTGCTGATCTGAAGACTGGAATTTAGCCAGAAACATCAAACACGGTGGTGAACTCATGGTTTAGATATGCTCCTCCAGGATGCTAAGGTGATTATGTTCTAATAAATCATGTTCATCGCTATTTTTGAACACATCTGCATCTAGATTCATCTTTATCAAAACCTGCACAGTTGCACTTCTCTTTCTCTTAGGACAGAAGCATCAACTACGTCAAGCCTGTCTGACTGCTTCAGCCTTCGTCTCCTCTTTCCCTCATGTAACTCCACCAAATCCACTCTTTTGAGTTTTGATCGGTGGTGGAAAAGGCTAAGTTTGCATCCGGAATGTCTATCTCCGAGCTCCAAGAGTGCACTCCGTCACGGCATAGATGGTTAACAACCTCCATAATAGGCTTAGACAGAGACGCCTCCAGCTCATAGATACAGATGTTTTGTGCTTCTTCTTCTTCTTCTTTCCAATCTATTTTATTGTTTGGGATTATTTGTTCTTAGACCTGTTTTGATTTCTTTAAGATTGAATTTTGTTAGTGGCCAAGTACTCGGGGGCGCAGGTTCTCCAGTGAAGTTCGGAGCGACGGGTCTGGTCTGTTGTCCTACTCTTTTAGAACACACCAGAAAAGTGAGTGAGAAGTTCCATCTCATTGGTTACATATATACTGCAAAGTATTATCTTTTTTATTCCTCCAAGTATGCATCTTTATGATGTTTTGTAACTAGCCATTAAGTGTTTAGTGTAACCAGTCTTTTAAGCTTCATTCACGTCACTGACCGGCTAACAGCAAAGGAGGCATTCAAAGGGAAGTGATGGTTATGAGCTCTTTGGAATCTATTGTAAACTTTTACCTATTATGAAATTGGTGGTATTAATAGCTGCACTTCTCTGTAATTCCTACTAAGTATTACATGTGATATCACTCAAATTACCCTAAGGAGTGAATTACTCTCTCAAATAAGAGGTTTGGATGTAGTACTTAGAGATCGAATCCACAGAGACTCTAGGATTACACAATAGATTATGGTCATGAAATAAATCTAGATTAATTGGTTTATAAGTTTTAAAACAGGAAATGGATTGTTGAGCAAGTTTATTGCTCGATCGATTTGTTTTGAGGTTGTTAACAGTTGAGAGAAATAGCTAGATTCAGATATGTTCTCAGGTATGATAAGTAATACTTAAAGTGGTTTTTAAGGGTTTATTGATATTTATTCTTCTTGAATTCAAACTAAGATATAATCAATCTGATTATCTAATTTGGATCTCGGATTTCAACTCTCGTATGTTAATCACGAGAAAGTGTCGATCGATAATTCTTTACGAATATCGATCGATACACCTTTCAAAATATCGATCGGCAGGGCTATCGCTGCGTCGATCTATACTTCTTCCAGAAAGCTTTACAGATGGATTTGATTTACATTCTCTAACTCACTAGACCAACTCTCGTCTGTATCTAGCCAGTTAGATCATACTAGTTAATTTCAGGTATTGAGTCAAACAATGGCTTGAGCTCAATTAATCATAATATCTAAGTTTAAAGGGTGTTCAATCCTAAACTTAGCTTTAAGCACAACTAGATGAAGAACTATATTTTTAAACACCCTAACAATTGGTATTGTCAGTAATACATTTATCAACCTATTGAGAAACCTAAATCTAACAACAGCAAGGACTACTCAGACATATTCATGAAACAAATAGTTATGATGGTCTGAATAATACTTAAATAAAATGAGTAAATAGAGTAAGCAACAAAATGAATGAAAGCAAGAGAGTTCAAGATCTTCTCTGTTTTGCAGTGTGATCTATCTCTCCAATTCTAAGCTCTCTCATTTCAATGGTGGCTTCTTGCTTCCTCCAAATCAGGTCTAAAAAGGTCTCTAGGCAAGTCTGCCTCTAAAATGATACAAAATCCTAATAAATAGCCTAACAGACGGCCATGGACTTAAAATGTAATTATTGAAACTTTTGTGAAACTTGAAATCTTCTAATTTGTCATTAAATCTCGGGTGGCTTCACTGTCTATCGATGAGAAGAGGTCAACATCGATCGATATTTGTTGGCAACCATCGGTCGATATTTCTTGGTAACCGTCGGTTGATATTTCTCGGTAACCGTCGACCATCTCCTATTTCCAGCAAAGCTCAAAAGATCTCCAAATACATCATTTTCTTCTACTTAGTACCTAAACATGTAATTACTCTAAATAGGCTCTATATATATATATATATATATATATATAATGGTAAATATATCTTAAACACTTATATAAACCATGGTTAATAATGGGTAAAATCCATGGTCTATCAATTCCCCCAGACTTACTTTTTTGCTTGTCCTCAAGCAAAACATACTAGCAGTCTTTTTGAAAGAGGTTTGAAAACAACATGGACTCACATAATTTTAAACTTAGAATCATCACATAATTTTATTAAATTAAAACATCAATCAAAACCCGTTGCAACGCAACGGGCTCATATCTTGTTAAGAATAAATCAGGATTAAGTACTTTTGTTTTAATAAACAGTTTATATTAAGTACTTGTGTTAAATAATAAATGATGAATGACCAAGTCTAATGGCTGAAATTGATGAGTTTGTCGACTTTCATTCTAAGTTTATTTCTTGCTCCATATTGTTTGTATCTCATACTAAGAACTTTTGAGCTGACCACCTTGCGAAAGGTGCTAGAGCTCGTGGTTTTTGCTTTTCCCATATACACTCTGAAGTCTCAACTTGGCTAGTGCTAGACGCCACTTGGTTGGCTTCTTCTTAATAAAAATATGGCGCTTTTGTTGTCAAAAAAATAAAATAAATAAATGATGAATTTGCTAAACATGATCTTCTTGTAGATACCAATACACTGTTTATTCTTATTTTTTTAGGAGTTAATTCTAGGTTCACCAACCAATAGAATTTCATTTTTTTATATTCGATATCTTAAAAAAAAAATATTGTCAAGTTATATTATGTTTAAAAAAACAAATAAATAAAAAAATAATAATAGTTATAAAATTTTTTAAAAAAAAATTTAATGTCGTCACCAAAACACTAAACTCTAAATCATAAATCCTAAACCATTGGGTAAACTCTAAACCCTTGAGTAAATCCTAAATTCTAAATCAAAAACACTAAACACTAAAACACTAAACCATAAACCCTAAATCTTTGAGTGTTTTAGTGTTAAGTGTTTTTTATTTAGAGTTTATGATTTATTCAAGGGTTTAAGGTTTACCTAAGGATTTAGGGTTTACCAAGGGTTTAGGGATTAAGATTTAGTGTTTTGCTGACGACGTTAAAAATAATTTTAATTTTTTTTTATAACTATGACTATATTTTTATTTATTCTTTTTCCTTTTTATTTTAGTAGTATTATATAACTGACAATATTTTTGTTTCTTTTTTAAAAAAAAAATATTGAATATGAAATAACAAAATTTTATTGGTTGGTGAGGTTCACACTAGGAAGTGAATCCAAGAATAAGTTTATTTTTCCTTGATAGCGGCTGACAAGTATAACAAGTATAACAAGATTTTTGGGGCCAATGTTTCAAATAATTAGGTATCAAGGATAGTTGACGTTGTCTAAATAAACTTCAGTCACCTTTGTATAGAGAAATCATGATTTGTCTACTGTTAGATAACATTATAAGTTGTTCATGAATGTAAATCTAACCAAAATCTCTCATCAGATATAATACTTTTCATGCAAAAATCATTTGTTTGACATCTCATAAGTTGATGTCATAGAGGTCTAGATGTTAGATCCTCAAACACTAAAAATATAATTAAACTCAAATAAGTTGATGTCAGTGACTCATAGATGTTAGAGCATGATTATCGGCTAAGACTTTTTTTGGTCCTTAAATTTTTTATTTTTTTTTCTGATTTAAAAAAAAAATATGAACCAATTGCTAGTCGTCATGTGTCAGTGGAACCCGCAAACAGTTAGAGACAACTTTTGGAACGTTTCTTAATTAAAAACATTTGAGCAAAGTTTCTAGCAAAAAAGTGGTGGCTCCACACCAAAACCACTAAGGACCAATGTTGAGACTACCAATAATGTTGCTTTTACATCTTCAAACCCTAAAATATAAGATGTCAAACAAATGTCTCGGGCCTGAAAAGTATTATATCCGACTATTGATGCACGATTTATAAAAAAAAAAAACTGTGTATTTCATACTAATTATCATAGTTTATATATAAAAAAATTGATGTCATAGAGGTCATAGATGTTAGATCCTCAAACGCTAAAAAATATAAGATTTCAAACAAATTGGGCCTATTCGAGGATAAATAACTTGGGCCCAAGTTACAATGGGTATGAAAAGAGCGTCCAGATTATCAAAGGAGGTAACATATAAGCCACCACACCACCTTCAGAAGAAACCCTACTCTAAAACGGCGACAGCTTCTGTACTCAGTCCTCTCCCTCAGGCAGCTCTTCTCTTCGAGATCGCACAATGGTAATTAGAGCTCTACGTTTTCCTTTTCCCCTTTCTCAGTTAGTTGCCATCGATCTCGATCAGTGTTAGTTTTGCCGTTGAATGTTTCTATGTTTCGATCTTCTGTCGGTGCTGGTTTTGATGTTTTGTCTTCTGTCAAGGCTGGTTTTGATGTTTGGTTTTCTGTTTGTTATTATTGTGTAGTCTCTGGTTGCAAACGAGGAGTTCCAGCACATTCTACGTGTGCTCAATACTAATGTGGATGGGAAGCAGAAGATCATGTTTGCCCTTACCTCCATCAAGGGTATTGGCAGGCGTTTGGCCAACATCGTCTGCAAGAAAGCTGATGTCGACATGAACAAGAGGTATGCTTTGTCTTACGAACCTTCAGAAAGTTAGAATGTAAACTAGTGCTTCTTTGCATCGGACAGATTAGTGTATGCGTTTTGAATCATTTCTGTTTTGGCTTATCAATGACACTAAGTTGTTTTAACTTTCTTTATATGAAATTGTTAGCCTAAACATTTACTTTTCTTATTGTTGTTTTTACTTCGCCGCAGATTATGGTTTGTCACTGTAACATGATAACTGTAGAACTGCCAGGGATTTATATGTTCAGCGAAAACTTGTGTAGTGTATTCTAATGGTCTTGTGCACATCCTTTGAATCGACCAGATTGTTCTGTGTGTTTTGAGTTCTTTTCAGCAAGTTATAGGTCATGTCTGCTTTGACTAATTAATTATGTTTCCACTTTGATATCTTGAGTGTCTTTAAATGAAACATTTGCATTTCTTATGTTAGTTCTGACAATTTCTCCCTTTGTTTGTTTATCAGTTTAACATATTTGTATGTTGAGCGAAAAATTTCGTAGTATATCCTAATGGTGTTGTGCACATGCTGTTACGATCTCTGATTTCAGGGCTGGTGAGTTGTCTGCAGCTGAGATCGACAACCTCATGACCATTGTTGCCAACCCAAAACAGTACAAGATCCCAGACTGGTTCTTGAACAGACAGAAAGACTACAAGGACGGAAAGTACTCTCAAGTTGTCTCCAACGCCCTTGACATGAAGCTCAGGGATGATCTTGAACGTCTCAAGAAAATCAGGTAAAATCTCCCAATACTGATTCCGATCAGATTAACTTGTTAATACTGTGTGTTCTCTTATGGGGTTTAAATTGAATGAGTTTGTATGTAACGTTGGCTTTGTGTTTAGGAACCACCGTGGGCTGAGACATTACTGGGGTCTCCGTGTCCGTGGTCAACACACCAAGACAACTGGTCGCAGAGGCAAGACTGTTGGTGTCTCTAAGAAGCGTTAAGCCAATGATGGTAGCTCCAGCTGGATTCAATCTTTGATAAAGACCGTCTTTTAAGTTCTTTGAACAATTTTGCACAACTCTATTTATGTGTTCGTTTATGAGAAACCTTCGCTACTGTTTTATTACATATTTTGTTACTTGGTCTTTATATCACTTATCTTATTACATCGTTTTCTTAGCCTATTCAGTTGCTTTTTTCTGTTCTTCTATATAGAAAGCAGAACGGTTCCCAGATTTGATCAAATAAAAACTTGACTCCGCTGAGTATTACAAAAAAAAAATCTCAATCATCTGTATAAAAAATCATTTTGTTCGTTAATTGTGTGGTGCTAGAGAAAAACAGAGCTCAAAAACAAAGATGTAAACTATGTGATGGTCGTGAACATTTACTACTTAAATACTAGTACTAGGATTTGTCTTCGTTGTCGTCAGAATCAGAAGCAGCTCCAAGTTTCTGTTGACGGGTAGTTGGAAGAGAATAGCTTCGTCGCTCTTTCCCACCTGGCTTAGAAGAGGCATTGCCGTACCAGATCATACCAAGTACTGCAATGATCATTCCAATGACCACGTGCAAGTTTAGACCTTCTCTACCAAAGAAGAAGAATCCCATTACGAGCACCAGGATCGTCTTCATGTGTCCCAGGACTTGGAACGATACCGCTGTGAATCTCCCGATGCAGATGAACTGACTTAGGTTGGTCCCAATCGCTATTGTGCACGACAGGGTTATAAACAGCTGCAGAATTCACAAGAAAATTGTTAGATTCCAAATGAGTTTATAACCATGTTGGCGCAGAATGATTTTGGCCTTAAGAGCATAGAGACAAGGTTCTTAAGTTATCTTAGAAACAGCCATTGAATTTGCATGTATAGAATCTGCTAAACAAGAAAACTATCATAATGATGCTATCATTCCTTTGTGAGGAGAGACAAGTTGAATCTAATGCCAATGAGACTTAAGGGATGAAACTTATTGGCGCTTACCACAGAGACCAAGTTGTAGTCGAACATGTCTACTCTTTTTTCTGTGAGCCAATAATCAAGAAACGGACCAACAACCAGCAATGTTGCGGCTTGGGCTGGAGCGGTATGTCCCAAAAGGTTGAATGAGCTAAGCGAGTACTTGCGCTGAAGGTAATGTACATACTGCATTCATACGTATAAACGAACGCCAAGCTTAGTTTTGAGTCAAATAAAGAAACGATATGTTACTTTACGAAGAGAAAGAGCAAGAACGAGAACGCTTACGTATTGTTGCAGAGAAGTACTCCACACAGCAACAAAAGCGGCTAGGAAGCCTTTGCTATTCACACTAACGTCAGTGACAGTGCAAACACCAACACCCACAAGAACCAATCCTATGCTAAGCTTGGTGTCTCTGGAGTAACGGATCTTATCTAACACCATTTCCAACAAGCAGGATACAGGAATCATGCTGAGCTTTGCAATCTGGCAAGCAACACAGAACATCAGGAAAATGAAAGATTAGACGTTGATGCAGAAGCATTTACTACCTGATAAAAACCGACAGAGTTCCACATAAGACTGACGTTCATTCCAACGATGGAGAAGTTTGCAAAGAGAATAAACCTCAGAAGCTCGGGAAAGGGAAGATGAGAGGGGTGAATGTAACCAAGACATCTGAGAACAATGGTCATGAGAGTTGTAAAAGCGAAATGTAAACCGGTTAAGGTTGTAGCTGCAAGGGAGTAGAGAGAGACATGAGAGGAATGAATAGATTAAATACATTAAAAAGGGAGATGATAGTTACCAAAGCTATAACCATAAGTGGCCATTAGAGCTTTATTGACAATGATGATACCAACAGAAGTGACGACATTGAACATCCAGGCAGCAGCATCTACTGCTACTTTCTTATCTGCTTTACTAACAGGTGCCATTTTTAAAAAAAAAAACTTTCTCTCTTCCTCGCAAATCTCTTGTTCAATCTCCCATCCTCCAGAGAGACTCACTTTCACTTTCCACTAAGCTTTAAGATCATACAGAAAGCGCAGAATCAGAACGAAGCAAAAGCTTAAAACTTGCAGAGAGATAGTGCAAACCAAACCCATTTGGTTCGATCTCGATTCTGACGTGTTAATTAACAGTAGCTTGAATGATCAAAATCAGAAAGCGAAAGAGTTCAATCTCGAGAGAGAGAGAGATATCCCTAATTGGAAACGACCGATCCTTTCCCTCATCATCAAATCAAATGAAAGGAGACGACGCGAATTTAAGAGAGAATCTGAGAATACGGAGTGCAATTACCTCAAGTTTCAGGAGAGCAATCCGATATGAAAGAGGCGGAGGTGATCGGAGTAGAGTAGAGCACCGGAGCCGTCGACGGCAAGGGAGAGTGGCCAGTGGCAGTGATGGGCTAAACAATTTTTGAATAAAGCAAAAAAAAGTAATCGGGAAGAGGTTGGTTGGGAAGTGTAAGAGGCTCGTGGAGCGAGACTAGTACCAGTCAGCTTCACCAATTTCCTTCTTTTAAATTTTAATGTTTTTATTTTCAGTTTTTCCTACGAATATTAATTAAAATATGAATAGTACTAAATCATTTTTTGACGTTCAAAATTTCATTCTATTACTCAAGCTCGAAGTGGTCTGGTTAACCAATCCAGAATAAAACAACTAATAAAATGTAACTCTCTATGAAAGGATTTACAAGTCTTAGCTAAAAAGTCTAAAATCTGATTGCGCGTTCGTGGAACATGAGTGATGTTGAAAATCCGGAAAGCATATATGTGGCGTCTCTATCCTCTCTAATTCCGTCGCAAATCTTGGCCAAGCCTCAGATTCCTTTATCATTGCAATCAGCTCCTTACAATCTGTCCTGAAGCTCTGACATGTTGAATGTTGAAGCATATTCTCCATCGTCCATCGCAGTGCTTCTACTTCCGAATGCAAGGCCGATTCGCGTCGAGTGAAATTTCTTGTCCCCATAAGTTGAATGTTCCCACCACTGTCCATCCAGACCCATCCACATCCACTAAAGTGAGCAGATGATGTCCAAGATCCATCTAACAAGCAAATATTACCCAATCTTATGACTTGGGGTTCGTCAGTATTGTTATCTTGTATCACTGGTTGTACCACTTCGTTTGCATCAAACCAGGCTTGGCATTCACTTTCTGCATGTCGAACTAGCTCCAAAGGATCTCTATCTATCCTCCTGAAAAGTTCATCGTTCCTAGCCTTCCAAATATACCATATTATCCATGGATAAGGATCATTGTCTCGTTCTGGCTCGATAATGCTATTTTTCCCCCAGAATAGGCAGTCCATATTTGTGTAGAAACCTGGTACTGAGAATATATATGGGCTTGTTAGAGTTGATGATAATGATCAAACTTGGAGAGCTGGCGGACATTCAAATATGGCATGGGTTACAGTCTCTTCTAGTTCTCCACATTTTGGGCAGTAGTTGTCACACCTCATATTGCATCTTGTTAGGACATGTACCAATTCGTGATCCACCATATCTATCGCTCCTCGAATGGTCCTCCCGTCTACGCATGATCCTATCAGTATGTGATCCTCGATAGTTGCTTTCTCCCTCATACTTCTTGACGCTAGAAGCATATCTCAAACTGCGAGAGTGATTATACCCACCAGCACTTAGATCATTACCATAACGAGGTTGCAGTACATGATTTTGATGCGTCTTAGACTGATTGTGCCTCTTGTCCAAAGGGATTTGCACTCTAATGAATACATCTCGTCACTCTATCTGTGGTTGTAACCTATTTTTAACTTCCAAAGACGGGCAATACTCCTTCTCAGGAGTTATTATACCACAGGTTGAACAATGTTTGAATAACATTTCATACTTGATTTCCAGCATGACCTCATCCCCTTCCGGCGACTCAGCCTTACGCGAGAACTTTAAAGGCCAGCGGGTATCCACATCGATGAGCATACGACCCTCAGTGTGTTCCACTTTATCGACATGTCCCATTCTAGAACCTACCTTTTGCAGATTTCGATCAGTCCATAGGTGCAAAGGGATGCCTATCAGATGAACCCAAAGTGGGATTATCCATGGGTAATCGTCATGGACAATGGGTTCCCAACGGACCAGCACAAACATGCAGAAGTTGAAGTGGAACGGTCCCTGACAAAGAACCGATTGAAGGTCTTCTTATGTGGTGAAGTTTAAAAGGAAGTTCCCATTACCCAAATCATTAGCCGTAATGCGGTTAGCTAAAACCCAATGCGAAGGCATTTTTTGCAGGAGTTTCTCAACGTTTTGTTTCTTGGGATTAAGGATCTTTCCTATCAATGACAAGCTGAATTCATCAAAGATTTTTGGATCATCCTGGCTTGTAAGTTTGATCGGTTCGTCATCGTCCTCAAAAAGTATTCCTTTCCCCTTGATATCCGCCATATGGGCAGATCGATTCCTGTAAGGGGACCCCATACGAAGGTATGGATGTCTGATCCTATCTACAAAGGAACCCGGCTGATCGTTATGATAAGGATCGTATTGATCAGAGAGGGGTTGATATTTTGATGAAAATATTCAATCTGATCTTTAATAAATGAAACATATCGCCTTCAAGCCCTTGACGCAGTGATGTAGGAGATCAGAGAGTAATGTAGGAGATCGGAGGCGCAGAGGAACGTTTGATAATCTACACGTCAATGAACTTGTTGATTAGGTGGAGATCAAAGTTTCTAGGAAAACTTTAACCTAGTAAAATCGAGAACATAAATCAAGCAATGACGCTATCATTGTTTGGGAGAAAATATATCTGGAAAGCCTTCCTGAGATCAGAGAAAACAGTTTGATCACAAGGAATGTGGGATAGTCTCCCTTGCGATGAAGAAACTGGAGCAGAGACCATCAAGATGCAAGATCTACGTCAACGGAAGCTGGATCTTGGAGTCGCCATCGTCATCCCCTCGAGAGCGGCAAGGTTTTTCACATTAAAATCTTTTTTTTAAAGGATGTTAGTTAAAAAAAAGACATATGATACGGGGGGATTGGTTGTTGGACTAAATGTAGCTAGTGACTTTAGATATAGTTTCTATTTTCATCCATGGAAATTATCAATTATGCTTTATGTAGTTTTTAAATCTAAAGCTAAAAAATAAAAACTCTCATTGTAAGATCTTTGTTTTATAAAGAAAAAAATATTGTAGAAATAATTTTTCTTTTCATTTAGTTTCTACAACCAATGACTCCATAGATATTCTTATATTATTTTGGGTGGGCATAGATCAAATATCCAGATTATGAAGGTATTCTTAATCTGATCCGTTTTGTCTGAATAATTAATCATCCAATCTGATTCGATCCCTAGCCATCCAGATATTCCGTGTTCTGAATATCCAATTTTTTTTAGTTTTTAACCAGATATGCAATTCAATATGTACATATAAAATTTACAAAAATAAAAATCTGCAAATAATATTTTATTACAAAAAAATGATTTACTTTTAAAAATTCTAATAACCAATATAATAAATTTAATAAATAAAAATATTTTTTTAAAATTATATAAAACAGAATATATATATATATTTCTTTAAATATAAGCATATATGCGTGTAACGAAACATATAGTAGGATATTTGTTCCTAAAAATATTAATATTTTTTATTTGATTTTTTTTTTATGGATATTGCATATATGTATTTGTTTTCCATCATAGAATTATAGACATCCGAATTTTTTGATTCGATTCAAAACTAATAATGAATTGAATCAAAGTGAATGGATATTTTGCCAGCCCTAACTATTACACCCTATTTTCATGTTTGGATAATTTCCATTTTCTTGCATAGGTTAATTTTTGTATTATAGATGTTCAAATGGATTGTAAAAAAGAAAAACACCAACTGTTTTCATTCAAATTGAGTTTTCATCTTTTGGTTGATGTTCATAGTGAAAATATACTCTGACCTACAGACATTGGAAAGCATAAGGTGTTAGCCTTCTCCATGCAGTGCAAGACCACACGTTGTCATGGTGGAAATTGGCTTGTCATAGAGGAAGATTGTAAGACTAAGCTATTACATCTGGATGTGTCTTAAATCTCATTGCACCGGTAAAATTCCAACATTTGTTGGATTGAAATCGAGATAAGTATTCCTAAAAAGATAGGAAAATCGAGTTTTGAGGTTGTTATATATATGAGTCCAAGGGATTGTAAAGTTATTCACTCACATAAAAATATATAAACTCTAAACGGGTATTTGCCTTAATCGATTTTGCTATCTTCTTTTTTCAAGTTTTCTTTTAACATTGGATAACACATTACATCATTATATAATCTCCAACTCTATTAAATATTATGATTAACTACCTGCAACATATGCAATATTGATGTACAGTTCCACAAATAAGGATTTCACGATGAATCTCTCCCCGAAATATTTGGATCAACGGATGATTCTGCATGTACGACATCCCCGATGGACAGATTCTTTCCCAGCAAACGACAACAACGAACGGTTCTATCTACAGTACTCTGAAACTTTTGATAAGCTTCGCATCCTATAATATGCAAGAAATTGCATTGTTTCGAATCTCATACCTGGATATAAAAAGCCTTTAAACTTTAGGCTAGGCTTGGGCATTTCGAGTAACGGTTCGGTTCGGGTATTTCGGGTTTTGGGTAGTTTGGATAGGGGGCTAGAGGATCCATTTACTACTTGACCTATTTTCTGTTCGGTTCGGTTCGGATAGTTTCGGGTTCGGTTCGGTTCGGAAAATCGCAGAAAAAATTTGGTTCTCATTTGGATCCGGTTTGGGTTCGGATAGTTCGGGTAGTTCGGATAATTTGGATAAACTATCCGTTATTTAGGGGAAAATGTCAAATAATTATGATGATTTAGATAATTTTTTTAGATATTTCGAATTACTTTGGATATTTCGGATACAACTATGGAGATAGTTTCATATACTTTTGAGTAGTTCAGATACTTTATAATAATTTAGTTATCCTCAACTATTTTCAGATACTTTTAATAAAATTTTAAATTAAAAATATATATTTAGTTATGTTATATGTATATAAAATTTATATTTTTATATATTCGGGTATCTTTTTAGTTCTTGGTTCGGTTCGGTTATTTTAGATATAAAAATATATGAACCGTTCGGATATTGGTCCGATTTTGGTTTCTGGTATTTCAGTTCGATTTTTGTTCGGTTCTTCGTTCCGGTTATTTTACCCGGGCCTAACTATCTTCATGTTTAGGTCGTATTTGTTCGCACCAAATACAAAAAAAAAAATCAACGCAAGTTGGCCTAGTGGTCTTGAGGGAGCAAAAAGTCCCAATACGGATCCGAGTTCGATACGCGCTGGCTACGGAATGACTTAGGCCACTTGAGGGTACAGACGCAGGCTGGTTCCGGACTCAGGGGGATTAGTCGGTTGGCCACGGCCGCCGGATCACCTTCTGATTAATAAAAAAAAATACAAAAAAAAGAACATAGAGCTAGAGAACACCGTAGAAGACACTCAAACATGGCGAGAATGACAGGATTGGAAACTACTGGCTTTTTTTCGAGGAGAATCTAACCGGGTCACCCAACTGGTTTGCAATTTTGGGAAACAACGAAAGTTTTCAATATAATCCCTCCTCCATGATCAAAATTTAATGAATACGATTGATTCGCTGGCCTACTTCAAATGTTTAGAAAGGAGAAAAAGAGTTGCAAGTTCCGACATTTCAACATCTCCAAAGTGATTTTTGAATTGATTCGGAAAAATCATCATCATAATAGAGAGCAGATATAGTTGTCAATCATCGAAAATTGCAGACTATACGATGTCTGGTCAGTTTCTAACATGATTGTAGTATATCAAAACGGGTCCCACTCACGCGCCGCTTCTTTACTTACGAGTCTGACTCATCGCCAAAGCAAAAATCATCAAAAAAGAAAATCGTATCTCTCTCTCCACGCTTACGCCGGCATACTCTCCGGGCATCTCAGATCCGTCAAGTGAAACGTGAGTCTCCTTCCTTTTTCGCCATTTGATACATATTTTCACACTTTTGTTTGCCCTTCTTTTTGTTTTTTTCACTATTTCCTTCCAAATATTTTTTTTTTTTATCTCGGTTTTACTTCATACCATACCAGATTAGGAAGAAGAAGAAACACTGGTCTTTGGATGTGTAAATGAGCATTATTCACAGATGTTATTTGCAGCAGAAGGTGGAGGCTTCTTCTCTTCATCAGCTTCTGGGTACAGCAACGGTTTAGCCCTTCTTCTACTAGGCCACAAGGATGAACCCAAACCTGTAATAGTATCCCCGTGGAGACATTATCATTTGGTAGTCGAAGAAACCGATACCAAGTTTCAATTAGATTCTTCTAAGAAATGGCTCTCACGTGCCTGCACTTCCCTTACATGCTTTGGTCGCAAATCTGATAGACCCGACAATCCTTCCCAACCACAAGATTTCCCTTCTGACAAGAGGGACGGTGCCCAACAGAGTGTGGACTATGAATGTAGTAGTAATAGGTTTGCACTTAAGAGCAGCCTCAAGAAAAGATCATTTAGCGATGCTCTTCTTGCTGATGATGATGTGAGTAGAGATAATGATGTGTTGAATCATGCTGACAGAAGGAAAGTCCAGTGGCCTGACACTTGTGGTATTGAGATTGCTGAGGTCAGAGAGTTTGAGCCTAGGTATGTGTGGATTCCTTTTTCTTATGAAATTACACTCCAATCTTTGTATGTGTGGCTCATTATAGGTGTCAGTTTTGGCGTATGTTTAGATTAGGGAATAAATAACCTGTATTCTTATGAAATGCATATATCGTTTCCTGAGATTTGATAAGTAGTAACACTCTAGATCATGAATAAGCAGCACTTCAATGGAATAAAAAAAAAATATTGAACTCGTTCATTCTTTGAATACATGTTACTCTTAATGTAGACTGGTGATGTTTATACACAACAGTTTTCTTTCTTCTTAAGAAGCTGTGTTGTACTTGTTATCATTCACGTTTTGTCTTTATTTTCTTTTCCACTTGTCATACCAAGTACCAACGTTTTGCTCCTCTTAAGGTTCTATTTTGCTCTGAATGAATATGCAGTGAAGTGGATGGATTGGATGATGAGTTGGATCATGGAAATAGAAAAAGCTGTATGTGCACAATCATGTGACCAGATCTTCGATCAAGAAGAAGCTAAAGGCATGTTTTCAGACACAAAAGGGCTTTCATTGGCACAGCTCATATTGTTGAATGTTGAGATAGATGCGCTCTGTTTCTGGCCAAGTTCTTGTGCACCTTTGACATAATATATGGAGAAAGAGTTTTGGATAAGAAGAGGAACTTTTGGATGTGTACCTTTTGTAGCCACTTGATGATTTGTCCAATTTGTGCTGTGCTATAGAGATTATTCAATGTAACAACATCATACCCTCTGTCCTGTAATGATAAAAAAAATCCACACCACAACTTTTGGAGTTGAAAATTCAACAAAAAAAAAAAAAAAGGATTTCAAGTGTTAATTCTTCAGTTTCCATGTTTTAGTTGCCAATCATTTTGTTCAAGTGATATTTGTTACGTTCACACGCGTGGGATTATTTCCAAAGGTACCGTTAACCAAAAGCCGTTTATGCAAAAGCTAAGACTTGGCCATGTCTCATCCACACAGAGATTACCATAGACTATACACAACAGTTGCTTCAACTAAAGAAACCCATTAACGAAAGAAAGATGTCTCAGTGGCTTCGCCGATTCAATGTATCAGGATTCTTAATGCTTCTTCTTCTACAACTTCGTCGTCTTTCAGATTCTCTACGAGTAAGCCATGTGTCTTCATGATTAGATGTTCTCGGGCCGAAGGTCCCTTGAGAAGGCCGTCTGCTCCTCCTACTCTCCGGGAGCCTTCACTTCCGCAAAAAGAAGCTTGAAGCTACTGGTCTGAAGCCAACAATTGACAGCTTTATGGATATATTTGCTTCATCATAACCTTCAGAGTGAGTCATGGAAATTATAATTCTGTTTACTTTTGGTTCTCTTTTTGCAACCAAAGTACTCTGCTTTTGACTGATGTAATTTGTAAATTTTGGTTAAATGTAATTTACGATCGTCACTATGAGATACACATTATAAACGCATACGCGATTTCACAAAAAAGAAAACACCATTTATGGAAAACATTTTTGGAGGTTTAAATTCTATAACAATCAGGTGAAACAAATCCACTTCCACTAGTAAAATAGCAAGAAATTTACTTTTCACAGTAATCAAACTATTTAAGGTTAAATCCTGCAAATCACGTTCAGGAACAGAAAATAAAACCCGATAAAGTGTTCCCTGCTCCTTATACACTTGTCTTTATTTCATTGTAATTCTCAATTCTCACCCACTTGCCTGTAACACAGCACAAGCAAAAAAGGGGATGCAGGTACCATGAACCGCTAAAAGCCTTCAAAGACAGTAGCAACAGTCTCTTTCTTATCTCAAAACCCATAAATCTTGAGCTGATCCCTACTGTGAGTCAGGCCTCTTTTATGTGCAATACTACGACTTACGACGCTGGACCAAAAGCCCTCAAAAACCCGAGTGTGTTGATATAGTGTTGTTACTCTCCATTTCGATTGAGATTTATAGATTCCCGTTAAGAACAAAATCCATTGGAATTGGCTGATTTATAAAAGCCTGAAAGGTCATAACAATCGTAACATTGTGTTGACAAGGCCATCTAATAGATCATGAAGAGAACAATAAATTGATGTTAAACGCTGAAAGTAATAGAGGGCAGCTTTACATACCATATGTTAAGTGAAGATATCAAGTACCAGACGATGATTTTTGGATCCACATTTGCTTCTGTAACACAGCGAAAACGAGTCTTTTAAACACGGACATAATAGTATATATCATAATAAGGTTTTGGTTCGGCTTGCCTCATGTGAATTGGGACCACCACCACCTCCACCTCCTCTCCGGGATGATTTACCCTCACCAGTCATCGCAAAACCCTCTTCTTTTCTGTTGCGAGCTCCAACACGGCGACCAGAATGTCTTGTAGAACCTGAATGAAGTCGGAAGTTTTGGCAGAATTAACATTACTCTTTTCATTCATTTAATGAAAAAGGCACATTATGCATTCTCCAACTTCAACTGAACTAACCGTTCTCAAGAGAGTGTCCACCGGAGGAGTTCACCACTTCTCCAGATCTTTGCAACAACATCCTCTCTTTAATTTCTCCATTGTTTGCTGTAAGTTCATATACAATATGGGTTAATATGTCATGGAGCACAACCAAAAAAAGTAAACTGAACAGAACCTGATGAAGATGACAGTTGATCCTCGCTGATACTGGACCCATCAGAGCGACGAAGAGGAGTCCACACAACACGATCAGGCCTCTCCTTGTTTCTTGGACGCCTCTCTTGCTTCTCACTGTTGGTACCAGAAATCTGATTGTCTTTCCCTGCATATTTACCATATGTCTTTTAAATTATCAGCCTAAGTTAGTAGTTAGACTAATATTCTAAACTCTAATCCTTTATAACCTGCTCGAGTGTTTGCTGGCCGAGGAGGACGCTTGGAGTTTTCTGCTTCCAAGGGTTCCACTCTTGACTCCGGCTGGACAAAAGATGAGGACTGACTAGGTCGCGGCTCATTTCTCAGAAGTATTCCCTTGATCAACCTCCCACCAACAACAATCTTCTGATCCTGTCTTGAAGTCAAGGAGCTTCCAGAAAGATTAGTTTCCATCTGCTGTTCTGGTTGTGCTGTAGAGTTCTGAAAAGCCGTTACATTGACAAATGAGAAGCTGATGTCTACAACTATCAAAACACATGATAAAAAAGAAGACAACTTTCTGAAAGAGAAAAAGCTTACAAGAGGATTGTCTCGGTCTTTTTTCAGGAGCAAGATCTTTTTCTTCCCAGAATCCATAGTCAACGCAATCCCTGGGAGAGAGCTATCCATGACAGAGGCTGCAGTTGTGCAGATAAAAAGAAATAATTAGAAAGACACATGATAAAAAAGAAAATCTGCGATATGCCAATTCGGAATATCTATATTTTTGACTGATTACCAGTTTCAGTTACTGGTATGTCCTTTCCACTTGGAATGTAATCTTGCTTGGAGCTGCCGGCGTCTGATGTAGCCTTCCGGGATACGCTTTTTGAATTGTCTTTTTCCACATACTTTTTCTTTTCAGAGTTTCGTTTTGAGGGCCTTGAAGCTGGCTTGTTTGAAGAGACTGCCCTGGCTCTTCTGCCACCTCTTCGAACATCTAAACCCTGTTGCTTCAACAGAAACCAGAGATGATCAACCTAGATACTCCAATTTAAAAACAGATACATCTCAGGAAAGCTATGATTACCTGGGATCCAATCACAGTAGCACGTTTTTGACGTATGAATTCCATAAGAGGGGTAACAATTGGAGCCGGTTTTGAAGCACCTAAAGAAGAGATTTCTGTTAGTAAGTTCCATTTCTTGATTACAGAGTAACCAACTAACTTGGTCATAGAAAGACAAACCAGACAGCTCAGCTTCTCTTCTTTCCAACTGGATTTCAGCACTAGGGAGATTCTCAACAGGCTGAGCAATAAGCATAAGAAACTCAAGATAATCAGGGTCTTTGGTAATAGAGCCTTCACGAGGATCTTTCTTGTCACATGGTTTGGGCACACGCTGTGAAGGAGCATATTCAACTATGGCCTTGAACTGAGCACCTAAACAAAAGAAGCACTTAATCACATCTCCGAAGACATATGCAGTCAGAGAAGAGAGATTAAAGAAAGGTCAAATACCCTTTTCATTAACAAACACATGGCCGTTGAAAAAAGCAGCAAAGTCGTAAACATCTTCAGGGGCCTTGAAACCAAAGTAGGCCCGTGAATACTTCTGAGCTTTATAGCTGAGGAATCACAGACAAAGATTATGTACCCAGAATCAAACATCTTTCTAGAATACTCAAATAAGAGCATACCTGGACTTTCCTGGACGAAAGGAAACCCAATTGTAACGATCACCGAAACGAGGGTCGATCTGGGATAAGAGATCGGACTGAGAAAGAGAAGGAGGCAAGTGCCGAACAACCACCTTCCTCTTCGCTGACGGGTCCTTCATCAATTTCGTTCTCAAATCAAACACATCAGACGCAGTTAAGCAATCCAATCGCAACCAATTTTTTGCCCTAATTTGTTTCCTCTTTCTCTAAAACACAACTGATAATTAAATAAACAAATAAATATTTCACGGAACAGAAACCGAACCGCAAAATATGGGTGGGGGGAGTTATGTGGACTTTCGAGTCTATATGGGCCAATATTTGAGCCTTCTATGTTTCGTAATTGATATTCAAGACAGTCATTAACTAGTTTGGGTCATACTGCTTGTCTTTGTGAAATCTAATAAGATTTGGCTATCAAAAATAGAATCCAAAAGTATTAAAACCCTATCAAATTTTTTTTTTTTGGGGAAATTGGTTTTTAGACCCAAAAACACCTTCTTTATTGTTACGGTATAACTAAGAGTTTTCCTGCACCATGCGCAGAAATAGTAATTTTTAACATAACATTTTTAGAAAATTCTGATTAATATTTGAACATTATTAATTTATATTTTAATTTCAATAGTTATAAAAAATCATAAACGTATTTTTGTAATATTATTTCTTTTGATTTGGTACAACTATTTAAATTTGATTTTATTTAAATTTCAATAAAGATAAAATTAGATTTTATAAAATAGTTTTAATTATATTATTGTATTTAATGATTATTTATTTTAAATATATATATATATCTTCCCATCTAATTATAAATAGATATATATATATATATATATATATCTATTTATAATTAGATGGGAAGATATATATATATATTTAAAATAAATAATCATTAAATACAATAATATAATTAAAACTATTTTATAAAATCTAATTTTATCTTTATTGAAATTTAAATAAAATCAAATTTAAATAGTTGTACCAAATCAAAAGAAATAATATTACAAAAATACGTTTATGATTTTTTATAACTATTGAAATTAAAATATAAATTAATAATGTTCAAATATTAATCAGATATGATATATGAGTTATTTTTACTACCATATCTAAAATCCCTGCAAACAATTTAAAATTTTATAAGGAAATTTTACATCTCACAATTAATATGATGACATGTCACTATTTTCTAAAACCATGTCATCTATTTTAAGTGCAATGTCATTTTTTTTTTCAGTAAAAATGACTGTAGTGATTACATGTGTATAATCACTTCGCAAATATAGTCTAGGGGATTTTTTTGTGCCATTTTTGTGTTTATTACCCTTTCTGTTTACAAAATTTATCAAAATAAATAATTTTGCAAACCAACAAGTGAAGAGATACATATATCAATGTAGTGGTATTTTTTTGAGTTCTAAAACTCGATAAATAAAAATTTCAGAACATGTTCTATGGATTGCAGATTTTATGTTCTATGGAAAATGGTTTAGTGGAAATTGAAATCCACGTTCTGTTAGTCAATCTACTTCGTTAGCTAAATGTTTCTGGAATACACATTCTATGTTTAACCTATCACTCTAAATTCTAAAAAATCAATCTACAAACGACTCAAAAGTCTAATATTAGTAAAAATAGACTTAAAACCGCTTGCCTTCTTTCTACACCTAGTAGAGTTTGTATTCTATAGATAATTCTGAACAAATATATGAAAATATTAGAAGTGCAGTTATGAAAATATTGCATATATTTTCTATTTCCATATATGAAAAAATTATTTTCTTAACAAAAAATTCTCGAGTAAGATAATATGAATAGTAAAGAGGCTTTGATCAGAGAAGGAGATACTCGGTCAGTTATTTGAGAAGCTTTTTTACAGTTATTTCTGAAGTTGAAGAGACAACAGTTGCAAAAAATAAAAAACATATACATGTACACAAGTAAAAGAAAAAAAAAAGACCGATTTGGAGTTGATGAAAATGAGAAAGATAAATAATCCAAAATTTGTTTCTGAACAAAAGTGTTTTAGTTGTCGGGATAAATTTCTAGAAGAAATACGTGAATTTTATGATGAGTTTTAGATGACAAAGCAGCTTTCCATTTCAGTAGTGGCTTTGACAAGTAAAACATAGAAAATAATACCATCATTCTCTATTAGGTTATTGCAATTGATGAAATTTTTTTGCTTGAAATTATTGTCAATCTGTAGAATAAAAGTAGCACATAATTATATCGTGCAACATTGAAGTACACATATGCGATTGTGGACCCTTACTTCAAAGATATTAACATGTATACAAATAAATATGTTATAAATGATGTGTCTGAAAGTTTCCAACGGTAACATGATTATAACTAGCTTATAAATTGTTAAATGTTAGATTTATTTTAGACATAATAAAAGGTTATATTATAAGTTATCTTTTATGTTCTTAAGCCTAATATTACTAAAATTTTTTTTTAGGTTTTTAAATAGAAAATTATTGATTTTATGCATTGAAGCTGATATAGTGTCATGCAATGTGTATAGTAGACTTGACAAAGCTGAATGAAAAAATAATTGCACACATAAAATATAAGTTGGATGTTGATATATTCTCAGAATTATAGTGAGTACGAATGTGAGAATGAATAAAATTTATCACTTTCTTGTAGTAATGTGTGAGCAACTATCTGTTTTACACATATTTTGGTGATTTTTTTTTTGTAAGACTCCTAATACTATATGAGTTTATGGATTTATGACTGTGCTTTTATGAGTTTATGGCCCTGCTTTAATTTTTAAACTTATAGCTATATGAGTTTATGAGTTTACGACTTGGGTTTATGAATTTACTAGGGTCGGTCCATGCTACACGCTGGATATACTTTATATTTGATGTATATACTTTTAATATTTTATATTTCATTGTGTGTGTTATAATTTAGCATTTGCAAGAGAAATGTATAAAAAAAATTATTGTTTATAAGAGTGTTTGTTTTTGTAGGGATTATATATGTTAAGATTTATTACGTTTGATCATGTTGGTTGTCTCTATATTAAGAGGTTGCTGCGTATAGTATATTATATAGGTTAGCGAGGTTTACGTGGTCTTCTTTTTGTATGTTTTTTTCTATATTTTGAATCCATAATTGGTTGCTTTAATGTGATTTCCTACATTTTAGGCTTTGAAGAATGGGTTGGAGGTCTTATGATTAACATTTGTATAAATGGCTTTGGCCGTAAATGATTGCATTCTGATCAGTTTATGATTGGCTAAACATGATATTGGGACATGGTTTAAAATAACGAAAATTTTATTGTAAAATAATTAGATGTTATTGAAGTTAAGCAAGAATTCCATAGAAATATAACTTGACCAATGCTATAAGAAAGTGTTTATATATATGAGTGTAGTTGGAGTGTGAATTGATTTTGTTTGTTATGTTCCAGAAAAAATTCTTTCACATAATATTTGTTGTTTTATTTGTTATTGAAAAAGTGAAACTAAGAAGAACATCGTTTATTTCCAGACGGTCATTAGCCGAGTGATCCATAAATTTGTTGTTGTTTATAATCTTAACTTTTTAACATCCTGATCAAATTGATTTATTTATAGGATCATAGTGTTCATAGTTAACAAACTGAAAATAAATTTCTTATAAAAAGTAATGAAAACATTAAATGCAATGAAACTAGCAAATCAAAGCTAATAAAATTAAAAAAACATTGAAATGGAAATGCAATGAGAATTAATGTGTTTAGGAGTGAAAAATGTTGTTATTCAGGGTAAACTATCATCAAAAAATTATCTATTAGTTTATCGTAGAAACAATCAGTGCATCTATTTTAAGATCATTGAGCATGTAACTTTTTGGTATCATTATGGGGATCATATAGTTTTCTTTAAGACTTCCTCATGATAGGGACATCGTACAATGAACGTTTCATTTATCTTCGGCACTCGTCGGCTCCGGACATCTGGGCTTGCATGTCTTCCTTATACTCTCATGTGCACAACAAAAAAATGGTTAACCTAGGCTTATATTTTTTGTTAGCCGAGATCTTGAGATGGTTTAGGCTTTCTTGAGGGTTGTTGAGTTTAAAATATTGTTACTCCTTCTAATTAGTGTGTTTTACCATTACCATGCTTGAGGCAAGTTTCCATCACTGATTTGTAACATCAAACTGACAAAAAACGGTTTCTAGCCAAGCTCTAGAGGCGTGCATTTGTATTGACAGTTGTTTACTCCATTTTTTGTGAAATGATCGGTGGAAGCATTGATACACATGTGCACGTCGGATACTGTAAACTCTCATGCATCTTATGTTTTTTCATGTATGAGACATAGGATTTTGACTTAACATAAATATGTAGAGAGGTTCTAAGTTGTGTTTGCATTTGGAAAGTATTTGTGTATTGTATGTATGATGATGATTGTAAAAGAGAAAACCATTTAAATAGACGGGAAGGTTTGTGTCATTAATGGAGATTAGCCATGTCCTCTCAGCTGTTGTGGGTGTTAATAGTCATTTAAGGTGTTAATGAGTCATTTATGTTGGCTTGCCAATTATGGAGATCTTTACATTTCATATATTCGTCATATTCACATGTGCACAACAAAAGAATGACATAAAATAGTTAACTTCATCATATTTATGGTTAGCTGAGATCTTGAGAGGTTTTAGGCTTTGTTGAGGGTTGTTGATTGCAAAACATTGTTAGACTCCTCAATATAGTGTGCTTCACCATTGTCATGCTTGAGGCAAGCTTTCATCACTGATTTGTAACATCAAAGTGTCTGGAGAGTGTATCTAGCTAAGCTGTGGAAGAATGCATTTTTGTAGATTCTTGTATACTCTTTTTTTTTGTGAAATGACTGGGAAAAGCATTGATACAAATGCACAAGTCAGATACTATAAACTCCCTTCGATGTTTCAGATTCTTCATGTAGGAAACATGATATTTTGACTTAACAGAATTATGTGGAAAGATTTTAAGATGTGTAGACATTTGAAAGTTTTTTTGTATTGTATGTTTGATGATAATTGTAAAAGAGACCACCATTTATATAGACATAGAAGGTTTGTGTCATTAATGGAGATTAACCATGTCCTTTCAGCTGATGTGAATGTTAATAGTCATTTAAGGTGTTTCATTTAGATGCCTCATTAGCATGGTTAGATACATTATATTTATGTGATATATATTGTGTTATAATAATGAGGATTATAGTGGGTACTAGGAAAAGTAAACTTAATTTGTATGTTGAACTTAAATTTTTGTGGGCTAATATATGGTTAGCTTCTCATAGTTTCGAGGATAAGTATTACTGTGAATGATATAATGATGGAAGTGAGAGATGAGAATATTGACGTAGAAGATTGTAGACAAACAAATTTCCACAAAATGCACATGTATGCTTCAAATTGGTCTTTTGTATATATGTTAGTTAGTGAAATTGGTAAAAATTGATCGATTTGTAATTTTTGTGTATAAGCATATTCCAGAATATATGTGTCAAAACATTGTATCGAATTGGTTAATCGTTCCATATTAACCTTCATACTATTTCATATTTATATAATGGATGTAAATGATTAGAAATCATACGTCAACCTTTGTATTAATTAGTTTTAAGTAGTTCAACTTAATATTTGAAATATGTGTAAATCTTCATATTTGTATCGTGTGTGATAAAACATGTACGATGTTCTTTATAATGAAATGATTTGTGTTTGATTAAATTGTTGATTCTGATTTGCAATATTAGTATGTACTTCAGTGAATACATGACGTGTATGTGCATCGCTATTGACCTTAATAATACCTATGAAGTATGCTAATTTTCTATATTATGTCATTTAATTACATTGTTGTCTTGTAAGAGATTTTAATCAAATAGCATAACAAATACTATGAGGTCTTATTATATATAGTATGCTTATATTAATTGTAAATTCCTATGATTTCAGGATCAATAAACCATTCTATAAGCAAAGATGGTGTGTAAGACCTCAGTCAAGTTTTAATTGATCGATACCTAGCGTATGAATATATAGCACAATGGTGGTTACATTTTATGGTTGGATGGTCTGCTTTTATAATCTTAAGTTGATGTCGCTATAAGGTTATGTCTATGCTCGAAAGATAGGTTTCATGTGCAATAATCTATTTTGGTTGTTGTTTTTATAGTTTCCTTGTTTTAAATATGTGAAGAGTAATATGACACATACTCTCATAATTTTGTGAATGTTGATTAAGAGTTACATGTTGAACCGTTCTTGGTTGCGAGGAATCAAATTTCACAAATATGGTTTCAGTTTTGTGTATTGAAGGAGACATATTTTGCTAGAGTGTGATGTTGTTCGTTTTCAAATTATTTTTCCATGTAATGTATATTATATAGTGTTATATTCATGATTTGATACATATAATATGCGTAAGACGCACTATGTGTATGTAAACTTGATATTGTTTTGAAATTTTAAATTGATTAAAACTTGATGTTTGTATCACAATAGCCAATGAAAAAAAATGAAAATATAGTTGTGTTTTACAGAAAATATAGTTGTGTTTTACAGAAAAAAATTGTTGTCCATCCAATTATGATTTTTCCGTTTAAATCATATTTTTTCATCAAAGTTGCATTTGTGTATTTTCCTGCGATGAATGGGGGTGTATTCAATATTATAAAACAGAGCAAGTTCGAACATAATATGCTAGTAAAAACAGTTTAATGCTAACCTTTTGTGTCTCGTAGATCCTTGAAAATCTCCTTATAGACGATATTGGTTACCCCATCTGTACCATATGAATCTGAGGTATCGTCTAATATCTTAAGGCATCCATTGTTGTAACTCGTGACAGCGCTACATATAATTGTACATGAGTGAAAATTATCCTTTGCAGATTTAAAGCGATGATTTCTTTGCACTGACTCTTATTTATCGTCATCACATAAAAACGTCGTAGTGGATATTGGCGTCAACGAAATGTGAAAGGAGGCATGGTGTCGTAAGGGGATACATGTATTTGGGGGATTGATTTGTGTCACGGTCATGATCTAAGCTTCGATAATCTATGTACCATTGCATAA
The DNA here is from genome assembly GCF_000695525.1 of Brassica oleracea var. oleracea. Classification (NCBI taxonomy): domain Eukaryota; kingdom Viridiplantae; phylum Streptophyta; class Magnoliopsida; order Brassicales; family Brassicaceae; genus Brassica; species Brassica oleracea. Next base: position 28,079,436 of record NC_027752.1, read on the forward strand.
CCTATGCATCTTGGTGAAATAACCTATGCATCTGGTTGAGATTGCGCAACATCATCACTAGAGATCCTACCTTCAAGCATAGTCTGTGGTTGGCAGTCCAAGGAACTCCGTTGAATTAATGTACTCTTGGGTGTAGTGGCTAGTCCAGTAATTATCTAGTGTAGCTTCTAACTCAATGGTATCATAGCTTAAATATTCTTTAGATATAGAAATTTTTGTTCACAATAATGTGATCACCCTCCTTACTTTTATTTTTATGGAAGATAAAGTTTCAGTTTTCCCATCACCAACTTCCAGAATCAATTTAGCAATTTTTTTGTCTTCTTGCCGTAAGAACATGTTAATTGAGAGGGTGAATAATCTAGCCTTTTTTTTCAAATGTAAGATTTGTTGATGTATGTAAGAACTATGTATGGTTGTCTTCCTTGTGGCACATGCAATATTTTCCTAAAAATACTTCCTAAAAGCATTGTCTTGCCACCAAAAGGTATGTCTGCATCTACTGAATTTTCACATTACAACAAATCATTAAGCGAATGGTCAAGTGTTTCAATGCTTGATGGTCTGCCATTGGAGCTTCATCTTATATTATTAAATATGACTTTCAGCTACCATATACCCGCTATAAATATCACACATTGATTCCTCACTTAGTGTAAGTGGAAGTTTAAATCAAGAGTGAGCTGTTATACTTCTTGGGAGCAGTAGTGCTGCAATCCCAGCTGATGCAACTGGAATAAAAACTTTATCAACTGACATGAGTTTTGAGATGATCGTCATGTATAGGTATGTTTTATCAATTCCTACAGCACCGTATACGAAGAATAACTGTCCAGACTAGTTATTAACAAATCTGAGCATTGCATCATATACATTTCGCTGATCTTTATTCATTGCGGTGAACCATAGTTTGTGCGTCACAGTCGCTTGTTGAATGTCATAACTTAATTATTGTCTTAAAACTATGTTAGATATCTCTGTTAGGATATCTTAATCATACAACGGGATATCAGGGTTGTCCACAATAGATTGGTCATGCTCCTTTAGGAGTTTTTCTAGCTTGATGAATATATATTGTTTCAGTTGCTTGTCTTGTAATTCCAAACCTAGGAATCTGAACTCCTTTCGTTTCATTTAAAGGATGTCCTCACCCAAAAACTTCCAAGTATGATCCCATAGTGTTAGTGGATTACTAACTTGACAATATATCAAGATGGTCACAATCAATCTTCTTAGTTACCGACCAATTTCCCCCTAAGATGGCTCTTCTATAGCACCATGCCATTCTTTGTCTTGATCAAGTTAACCGTGTGCATAACACACATCTCTAAACTTCTTATATAAGTACACGACCAACTGTGTATAGATTGTGAGAACTTCTAGGGCCTCTAACAACATTCATTAGGATCTTTAAGAAGTATAAATCCATGGCCGCTGGGTGGATATAAACCACTCTGTCTATGGCTACGCCTTGCTGCCTAAGTGTCCATAATTTTCTGGATGTGTGATAAACGAACCTTGTAGGAATTCAACATATACAAGTTCTCTTGCTTCTTAATATGTATCACATGCCACAAACCATGATACTAACATAGTTTTTCAATGTTCTCCCTTAAGACAACTTCTGCTATGTTATCCGATTGTTCAAAGACCATCTGGTGTTGTCCTGGTAGTTGTAGTGGCAGCTTAATAACATTAGGCTGGTTGTGCTGAATGGAAAAGGAAAATAACCTCTCGAGGCCTCATATGCAGAAATTTAGTAACATTCCTGAAATATATCTATTTCATTAATCATATCTGCTTGGTTTTTTCCCCGCTCCACTACCTTACTTAAAGATATATTTAATCGCGCTTGTTCTGCAGCCCCATTCAACATTGATATGTGCATGTTTTTTTAGAAGACTGAGGTTATGAGGGACGAACTATTGATTATCCAGTTTGACGTCACCTTTTATAAAAAAAATATTTAGGATCATGCCTTCTTCTGTAGAGGACAAATCTAGACTTGTCAATTTTTCTACCCTTTAATAAAGCTATGGGATAATTTTTGGTGCACTCCTATGTTTCCATGCAAGGTGATTTTGGACATATTTAACCACATGGGCCATGAATCACATGGTGCTCAACCAGTTCAACCCCCTCTTGATCCACTTCTTTGCCTGGGATCTATGCGGATATATACTCATCATTGCTTCCGCTGCTTCTTCTTTACACATTTCATACAAAATACGAGCATGTTGCAATCCTCGCTTTTGGAACTCAATAGTATAAACAACGAAAAGGTTCAAATAAACTATGAGAAATGTTAGTTGTGTAAACATTGAGTTTGAATATATTATTTTATCTTTCGCAATGTAAGAAGTTTTTTTACTGGCACCTGCTTTTGGAAGTACACTCTTTTTTAAAAATCCGACATCATTTCGTTGAGTTTTAGTTTGAAAATTTTTCATTTAAGGTGAAATCGGCTATTAGTAGATTCACCACCATAAACGTCGAGATGGTGTCTGAGCTCCACCCAATTTGGATTTGCTGCGACGGTGATGCATAGATGAGGTTTTCCATACCAACAACATATAGTAATTGCGTCAAGATATTTTTCAGCCATATACCTTGGGACAGCACTGAAGGAAGAAGGCAGAAGGCAGAATGATTGTCTTCCCAATTTGTGTGGCATCTGCATCACTCCTCTCCACAGCGTCACATACATTGTTATCTAGCTCCGCTCACAGTTTCTTTTGGTTTAAATTAATAATTCACAATCTTTCTTTCTCAGTAGCTGTGTATGCATCTAAAATAAACTAACACTACAAGAAATAGAGACATTGTTAGCAGTTCATTGTAGCACTAATTCACTAGCTGCTACTAAAAGTGCCAAAATTGGATCCTAATTGTATCGTAGCATTAAATTCGTGCTATGAAATATTTTCATTAAGCAGGAACCCAAAAATTTATCATGTAGCCGGATGTTTATTTTGGAGCCAAAACACTTAGCCAAATTTCTGATTTTGGCAAAACTATGTTTTTTTGGCTAAAGTTATTTCCAAAAATTTAGATCCTCTTTATTCATCACCGACAAACAAGAGAAATTTTCTCTAGTCAATTTTTTTTTCTCAAACACCTTCCTCTCGTCTCTCTCGATCTTTTTCTCTGAATACTTCCCAGGTCTCCTATCTCTCGATCTTTTTCTCCATTGTTTGCTTCCATCGAACTCTCATCGTGCTCTATCTAGGCTTTTGTGTTTCTCTGTGAAACCAAGTCTAGGGTTCTGTCAGTCAAGGATTCATATAACAAATGGTTGATATTTATTCCCGACGAAACCGAGATCCGGCGGCGGGAAAACATGACTCTCCTATCCACTCCAGTTTCCTCTGTCACCAGAATAGAAATGAAGCGAACCCTCCCTTTCTCTCTATGTACCTTTCGCATTCTGCTAGCGTTGAAGTATCTTCGTTACTGTAATTCTGCGAAATTCGATTTACCCATTTTTATTTGATGTTCCTGATTCCTTATGTTTGGGACGTTCTCTTATTGTAGGTATTGTTCCTTTGTAAGAAACCCTAACGACATCTACGATTCTATATTTGGATATAAATTGATTGATTCTTAATATTGATGCAACTGCTGCTTTAGTTACTTTAATTTTATATTGTTTTGTTAGATATTTTTTAGTTTATCTTAATGAACCTGAATCTATCCAAAAATATAACCTAATTCTTTGTGGGTCGATAACCAAAATACTACAATAGTTCAATGTGCACTTGCAGTAGTAGTTGGGTGAAAACTTACAACACATCAGTTTTGATCTGATTTCAAAGAGCATTGATAAAGCAAAGAAGTTAGTGACATTTGTGTTTTATGATTAAGTTAGCATAAACCGAAGATATTTTGGTCTAACGCGTCGTTTTTCTATTATTGCTAGGTTGTTTGAAGAAGGAGGTGGCTGGAAAGGAGGAACTTGTTAAAGGTCTGTCAGGGTTTGTATTGTTTGTCCACTAGAGATTTTAAGAAGGCAGCGAGATTGTTTTTGGATTCTATTTCGACTTTTTCACCACATATGAGCTTTTTCCATACGAGACCTTCATATTCTACACCATCCTCACATATAGGCCTGGGCATTTCGGGTATCGGTTCGGTTCGGTTCGGGTATTTCAGGTTTCGGGTAGTTCGGATAGGGGCTAGAGGATCCATTTAGTACTTGACCTATTTTCGGTTCGGTTCGGTTCGGATAGTTTTGGGTTCGGTTCGGTTCGGATAGTAAATGTAGGAACCGGAAAATATCCGGAAAAAGTTCGGTTCTCATTTGGATCCGGTTCGGGTTC
>NC_027752.1:28085338-28108757 GCF_000695525.1 Brassica oleracea var. oleracea
AAGTTCGGTTCTCATTTGGATCCGGTTCGGGTTCGGATAGTTCGGGTAGTTCGGATAATTTGGATAAAATATCGGTTATTTACGGTAAAATATCAAATAATTAAGATGATTTACATAAAAATTTTGGATATTTTGGATTACTTTGGATATTTCGGATAAAACTATCCGGATACTTTCGGATACTTTCGGGTAGTTTGTATACTTTATAATAATTTAGTTATCCTCAACTATTTTCAGATACTTTTAATAGAATTTTAAATTTAAAATATATATTTAATGATGTTATATGTATATATAATTAATATTTTTATATATTCGGGTACCCGTTCGGTTCTCGGTTCGGTTCCGGTTCGGTTCGGTTATTTCGGATATAAAAATATAGGAACCGTTCGGGTATTTGAGGGTATTGGTCCGGTTCAGGTTTCGGATATTTCGGTTCGGTTCCGGTTCGGTTTTTCGGTTCCGGTTATTTTGCCCAGGCCTACTCACATACAACAGAATTGTGAGTCCGAATTGATTCTCTCATTTACTTTGCCAACATAAGTCACATCAAGGACAGGTGGAAGAGAGACATTTCTTCCTTCCTTGTGCTATGTATATCTTATAGGAAGAATAGCAAGTCGTTTTTGTTTTGCCAAACTGTAAATTAGGAGAATATGAAGTTTCTGTTGACAAATACACAAACCGGGACCAGTGGTGGAGAGAATCTACTTTGTTATCCTGGAAATGTCTCGTAAGGCCTCTCGTATTTTTCTTTCTTGGGATTGATAAGGTACCAACATGGTTAAATTAGCGCATTCACATGTGTTTTGCATTAGATTTTTGGTGTGGTCTTGTTAAACATTCTCTCCGATATTTCCTCCGTTACTGTTGTTAGATACATAGTTGGTAAGCTACGATTGAGTACTTAGAAGTACCTTATAAGATTGGTATTGATGTGTTTGCAACATTTTAGAGGTGACAGTGGTGGTTTTAAAGAGTAAGTGAGTCCCTACGTTTTCAAACCTCTTTCACATGTTCAATCTATGTTTAGTTTGAAGGCAAGAAAAGAATATGTATGTGGGAGTTGATACACCTTGGTTTTTATGGATTTTTACCATGGTATAAGTCCGGTTTTGAAGTATGTATTATGTGTTTGGAGTTTATTTTAGAGTCTTTATAGGTTAAGGTACGTTTTGGAACATATTGGAGGTTTTGGAACTATTTGGAGCATCAAGGGAACTGAAATTAAAAATATTATCTTGAAACTGCACTTCTGGACAGTGTATCGTTCGACACTAGCCTGCTGTCGGTCAACACCAGGGTAGGTGTTACACGTATTTTACTAAAGAGTAGTTTTTCTGACGCGCAAGAGGAAGCTGCCGAGATTCTGATGTGGTGTCGAGTGACACCCAACCTGTTCGGAAACTGCCTCATGATTTAATAAAGTTTTAAGAATTGCAATTTGGCTCAAAGTTTTATGTATTTGCACATGAGTCTCTGAACGTGTTTTAACCTATATTTACTTTTCCAGCTGCTGTTTAGGCTAAGCTATGTTTTGAGATTGGAGAGAAGAGAAGAACTCAACTGAGATACTTTTTGTCAATTATTTCTATCTACTATATATATGCAGTTTATTCATTGATTTGTTGTCTTCCATAATTATGTATGAGTAAACAACATGTTAGTTTAGGAATTTTCTAGGATTTGTGACGAACTGTTTATTGATAGATATACTAGGGTAATCTTATCTTATTCTACTCCAGGATTGTTTATTATAGCATGATCTAAAGTAGCTAACGGATATAAAGTAGCTAACTAGAACCTAGAATCATACGACAATTGAGAGACACGAGAGTATAATCGATTGACCAAACGTAATCATGTTGGACTAAATACTTATTCACAATTAGAGTTAGTCTAGGTATTTAGTTTAACTATATCGAATTGGACCTAACGTTTGCTTGATTCATTGAATTAAAAATGAGAGTTGGTATTTGATTAGAGTTAAACGTCTGATAGTCTTTTGCAGCGAGAGTTGGAAAACTTACTAGTTGCATTCGAGTTATGGAATCAAACCAAATTAAACATGTGTCACCTATTGATTTTGGTTTTGAATTCATTGTCCGATAATTCTTGGATCTAGTGTTTTGCTCCTAATAACTTACAACTGTTTAGATTTATCGATTTGTTTACTGTTTTAATATTTCTGACCTATCATAACTGAAACTAATAGTTTATTGTGTGATCCTCGTCCATGTGGATACGATTATTTGGTACCACGATGAACCTTTTATTTGAGAGGGTTTCTTAAGATTAATTTTATCAAATTTTAGTTGATGGGGATCCAAGATGATTGGGAAAGTTTGCGTAGAAATGGTTTTATACGATAGTTCAAATCAACTAGATAATTTGCTGTCATGTGTTAAACCACATATTTATATATCTGGAGAAGATTGATTGTCTAGTTTATTTAGAGTCTGTTTGGGTTTAGGGATGTCAAGACTGTGGGATTAAATAGCATATAAAACATATTTTTAGTATTTTTACCAATCATACTTTTTCTAAATTTAATGGTTTTAAAGTTCTTAAAGCTATTTTCTATTTCTCTCTATTTTTTCAGTGATATGCCTACAACCTCACTTACATGACTTTAGAAACAAAAATAGATTTTTTTCATTTAATATTATAAAATATATTTTTTTCTTCCCCACAATAACTAGAATATTTATTCTATTTTATATTAAATTTATCATAAATTTTGTCTGATAATTTAATCATTGTTATTTTTTTGTTGTTATTTTGAGATCCATATTATACTTTCATTTTCATATATGTTTTTCTTTATTAATTTTCATAACTATATTTTATTATGAAAAACTAAAATTTTTATTTACTGTTTTTTATAAATTTTATTATTATTATTTTTTATTAATATTTAATATAATATTAACAATGTTAAGAGCCAAAATTTATACCGCCAACACTCTAAAGAGACAGTCTAAAACGAAAGTCCTTAGTAATATAATCCTTAGTTTTTTTATTATACAAAAGTACATTAAAAAAGTTTTTATTTATATCATCTCCCACGCACAAACAAAAAATTATTATTTTATTAAATCATATTTTAGAGTTGAAGATATTATCCAAAAAATATTTCAAAATGCATATTTTTTTTAATCTTTAAGATATTTATCTGATAGGTGTTAAAAAAAAAGAGAGATATTTATCTGATAAAATAAGATTTTTTTTATATATTTATTTGCTAGATACGTAACGTTCCAATAGAGTTGAATAAGGGTTTACTGAGTCCATATAAAGATATCTGCTTTTGTGGCTTTTGTGTGATCTGAAATATCTATCGTCGCTTCATCTCTCTCCTATTTCTAAGCAAGTAACCTTTCTATCTTCTCTTTCTTACTCCATCTATCGTCGTCTGATTTGTTGATTCTGTAGTTCTGTTCTGCTTTGATGTTTAATTCCTCTTTGCAAGCAAGTAATATTCTATTGGAAACTTGAGAGTTTGGGTTTGTAAAGTTCTTGCGATCGTCATTGTTACTTTAATTTTCTACTTACTCTGTCAAAGGTCAGAACTTTGCTTCAACCCTTTAAGCGATCAACGAATATTTCATATTGTTTTCTACAGAAATAACGTATATGAGTTTGTACAAGGTGGGTGGAGACATGATGGAAGATGATTGGGAGTTTGCTTCATCCTCAAACCCTAACCGAACCCTAGTTCTTGTCGGCCGTACTGGAAACGGAAAGAGCGCAACAGGTAACAGCATCCTTGGCAAGAAAACGTTCAAGTCAAAAGCAAGCTCTAGAGGAGTGACTAGCACATCAGAGTTGCGGAGAGTTATTCAAGAAGATGGACAGATCATTAACGTCATTGATACTCCTGGTATAAGACGTCTCTTTTTTTTTTTCATTGAAGTCATGAAAGGGTTCTCACTTGGTCAATATCTTTTTTTGCAGGTCTGTTTGATTTGTCAACGGCAGCTGAGTTTATAGGGAAAGAGATTGTCAACGGCAGCTGAGTTTATAGGGAAAGAGATTGTGAGATGCATAACTCTTGCTGAAGGTGGAATCCATGCTGTTCTGTTGGTGTTCACCGTGAGGGGTCGACCTACTGATGAGGAGCAGTCTGTTCTCTATCACTTGCAGACACTCTTCGGGAGTAAGATCTCTGACTATATGATCATTGTCTTTACCGGTGGGGATGATTTGGAAGACAATGATGAGACCTTGGAGGACTACTTGGGTCAGGAGTGCCCTGAGTTTCTGAAAGTCAGTAATATCTTATTCACAAGCTTTTTTTTTTCTTTTTTTTCCAGCTTTGCTTATGCATGTTTTTTTTTCTTTTGAATTGTGTAGGAGATTCTTGAGCTATGTGACAATAGAATGGTACTGTTTGATAACAAGACTACCAATAAGCGCAAGAAGGCAGAGCAAGTTCAGAAGCTTCTCTCACTTGTTGATTCAGTTGCTAGAAAGAACAATGGAAAACCGTTTACAGATGAGTTGTTCCATGAGCTACAGGTGAATTTTGCTTCGGTTTATTTCGCTTGATCTGTGTTTTGAGGCAGAGAATGATTATTAATGATTTCTGTTCTCTCAGGAGGAGGCTATCAAGCTACGTGATCAGAAAAAGGAGGTTGAATCGCTCAAGGGTTATTCAAAGAGTGAGATATCTGAGTTCAAGAAGCAGATAGAGATATCCTATGACAGGCAGCTTAGCCGCATCACAGAGATGGTATATCTTTACTATATTGTTAACTAACTTTTCTGTTCTTCCTAAAAGGTTTTTATGCTAGGGAATTTTAGAAAATTCAGAATGTGTACATATCAATATACTCTGTTTATCAGAGTTTCAACCACGCTACAAAGCACAAAGGCTTAAGCTATTGTGTACATTGAGAATATACTGCAAGTATAAACTGTAGTTGCGTTTATCTGTTAGTGGTTTGGTTCAGTCAACTGAGAATATCCTTGTAGAAACGTAGAGATAAGATCAGTATGTAAAGAATCAGTTGATCGCATCATCACTACTCTTTGCGTCTGTCCTTGAGCTAAAAGCTATGTTTGTTACTTCATAATCAGCTTTATGTTTTGTTTGTTGTTGTTGTGCAGGTGGAGACAAAGCTGAAAGAAACGGCAAAGAGGCTGGAGAAGCAGCTAGGTGAAGAGCAAGCGGCAAGGCTTGAAGCTGAAGAGAGGGCGAATGAAGTTCAGAAACGGTCGAGCGATGAGATTAAGAAGCTGAGAGAGAATCTGGAGAGGGCGGAGAGAGAGACAAAGGAGCTCCAGAGAAAACTTGGAAAGTGCATCAATCTTTGATTGAGATGTATCCAAGCTTCATTCAAGTCTCTGATAAGGGCTTTCATTTATTCAATATATTGTGGTTTTATTTATCATCAAAAGACAAAAAGGTGTTTTATAAGTCTAAATAATGACGGATGCACGTGAATAGTATTTTTCTCTCTTCTGAATTTGATGCTGGAAGATTTTGTGTGTTTAGTTGATTGCTCTGCTTGGTTGGACAAAACTAGAAAACCGACCTTTTACAGACCTGTTGAGTGTCAAGTAATACGGCTAGTTGTCAAGTAAAGCTAATGGTACTCATTGCAACCATTGATCATGTAACCAATCATGGAAGTTGTACAAAATAGAGCATTATTACATTTTATTTTGTAAGTCTACTAACATGAGTGACACTAGAATTGGAGTATAAAGAAGTGATTTGTATATCTTAATAAATATAGTAATGAAAATACAAGAAAAAATTGCAGTTGTACATAATATGACAACTTTAATAAATCATGTGGCTAACAATTTGCAATGAGCTTATAATATTTGAATCATACATATAGCTGAAAATAAGAGGAACAATACAAAACAAAGAAAATTCATAGTTATTTCAAAGAAATATATAAGTGAAGAAACACAGCATACAGCTAGCTTGGTTACATGTCACATATGCATTCATATCAAGATCTCCTTTATTTAAAGATTGGCTAGTTCTTGAATGTTAATGGGGTAAGCGTAAGCTCGAGAGTTGAAATTAGACTTGGCCAGCAATATGTTAGCCGTCTCTGTCGGGTGAAACGCATCCCAAAAGAGATACTTGGTCCGGTCACTACACGGCTGCTGCAGGGGTAAACACGTTATCTGACCATTGTTCCTCCCCACCCCACAACAACCTTTGTCCACTACCTCAAATCCTGTTGGTATAAATGTTGAAGAAATGCCATTATTAGAATTTGTAGACTAACCTTCAATGTATTGGATTGTGTATGAATTTTATGTAGAACTCACCGTAAGCGGCTCCATTGGCAGCAAGATCTGAAGTGCTCTTGTAGGTATCAAGGTAAACAAACTTGGCTCCTTGCAATTGACCATTGTTGAAACGATCAACTAGTTTCTTGAGCTGAGAGTTGAACAACGCAATTGCATTGTTAATCTTGTCATTGCACCTGCCTGTACTGTTGTTGCGGTTATTATAGCGAGCTAGCTCATAAGGAATGCACCCAATTTGTCCCACTGCGGTAACAATCACTTTCCGGGCTCCAAATTGGTACAGTCTCTGAGAACAAACAAAATAACCATATGAGATACGCAAGTAAACCATTAGTTTCATGATTAAAGTATACACTATTGATGAAGCCTTACAGTGAGCTGCTGTGTGTAGTTTTTAATGAGGGACTCTGCATAGGTTTTGTCGTTGTAATCCGTACTGGTTGAGTAAAAGTCAGGCATGAAGTAGTTGTTGAGGTAATCGTTACTTCCCATTCCCGAATAAAAGATACAACGGCTTAAGTATCTTTGGAGCTCATTTGTGTCTCCTCTGAAGTATTGAAGCATTTGTTGAACCGCGCTCGTGTAAGAATTGACCTGCTGGTTCATAGAAGTATGCGCACCCTGCAAAGTTTCCATGTTAGTTCAAAATTTCACATGATAGGATTAAAAACTTATAGTTTTGTGTACCAAGTTGTCTCCGGTCTCATCTCTAATGCCGGCCGCACCAGATGCAAAATTCGCACCTCTTAGCAAAGCCTGGCCACGAATCCTGGAGTATGGTGGAATGTAAGTCCGAAATCCAAGAATTTGAGCTACAAAAAACAAGATAAATGTAATAAAAGTTTTAGTAACAATAGATATGTTTTTTTTAAAGAATCAGTAGGGGGAAAAATATAGATGCACACAAAAGTACCAAGAGCATCAACGTAAGTGCGACCATTGGTGAATCTTCCGGTTGCACCTTGGGGAAAGTCGATGCCATAAGGCCGGTAATTAGCCCTCGCAAGAGAAAGCAGCCTACATATATTCAAACTTGCAATGAATTTGTCTAACACATGCATATATGGATAAAATTATACAATAACAGAATATAAAACGCAAAACCAAACCTGTTATTGTTTCCGTTATCGACCAAGGAGTCACCAAAGATGTATAAACATGGGACTTGTGATTGTTGTTGTCGCTGTGACACGGCCGTTTCTAGACCAAACAACACCAGACTCAAACTAGCTAATAATACAAAACGGTGAATTGCCATTAAGTTAAATTGTTGACAGGTTTCAAGAAGAATGAGTTTGAAAAAGGTTTGAGTGGAGTTCACAGTTAAATACTGAGGATATGGGTGGTTAGTTGGTTTGGTTCGCCATGTCATAATTGGTTTCATGTGCTGAACGAGTTGTGACAGTTGTTTTTTAGTTCTTCTCTCACTCTCGTAACATACTTCTTTTTAGCTGCGGCTATGTTCACAAGCATCTCATGCAATCCCGTGAGGTCTCAGAGTCTAATGTGTCACTTTCCAGTTGTTTGTGTCACTTGTGACAATTGGGAAAGTACTAACAGTTAACCATTTAGTTATTTCTTAAAGGGGGATGTGACAATTGGGAAAGTACTAACAGTTAACCATTAATTAGTTATTTCTTAAAGGGGAAATATATGTATATAGTCGTTATAACTTGTACAATCTTTTACTAGAAAAATTTATAAATTATTTAAACAATACAAAGATATATAAATAGTAAAATCATCAAAACCCAGAAAAAAGATCCAAAGCTTTCCAACATCGGAAAATAGAAACAAAGTTGGAGCAAGAAGCACAACATCTGCAACATTAGAAGACTATGATCTACCATTATAATGTAAATTTAAATAAACATTGAAGTCAATTACTACCAACTTTCAACTTTCAATTTAAATAAACATTGATCTACTCATCTCGATTTACACTTGCTAAATCTCTAGAAAACAAAATGATAAGTTATAAAGCGATTTGTGACATGGTCTCAAAGCTATTCTAATCGTATCTTTTATTAAAGCTAAACCTGATTTTGGCTTATTCTTAATTATGGGTTCATAATCAAATAATATATTATTGGATATAATCAAGTTAACCCCAATTTTTCTAGAAACATCATCATCTCCTCAAGTGTTGAAGAGGATTCTATTGGACAAGTATGTAATATTTTACTATACAAATATCTAGATATTGTAGTAAAAAACTCTAAATATATTTAAGAAGGAGGTTTTGGTTGAATCTGTATAATATTATTTGAGAAATCAGTTTCCTATGTGTCGATTTCACGTTAACTCTCATGATGGTTGATTACACTGATACCCTTAATGAATTAACTTACATTTAAAATACTATTATTTATTATTTTATTTTTTTTCCTTTTTAAAAAATTTCTAAAAATATACACATAAAATAAAAAGGAAATTTTTTTATAAAGTTAAAAAAAAGAAGAATTGAAAAACGAAAATATATGTATATATAATATGATTTCATAAAAAAAAGAAAGTTCACAAAATAGTAATATTACATTTAAAAATATTTTTAAATAACATAAAATTTTATTTTGAACTAATAAAATACTTTCTTTATATCTATATTTTCTTAGATGAAAATTATAAATTTCTATATAACATGATTTCATTAAAAACAATTTACACATATAATCTTGATATTAGAAACATAAATATTATTTCTTCTAAAACATAATTTAAACAATACAATAAAGCTCAAATTAATAAAAATATTTTTATATACCTATATATTTTCTTAGATGATTACATAAAATAATTAAGTAACATAAACTAATATATGTTTAATTATCTAAACATATTTTATAATTAGTAATATTGATATGTTTTATTTATTTTTCTTAAATTTAGTTGACTATAATATTTTTCAATTACAGCAAAAAAATATCGATAAATTATATTTTACTTATATAATATTATTTTAAATACAATCACAATTTTTTTACTGCTTATTTTTAAGAGTTTCATAAATTTAGTTTACTATAATATCTTTCAATTACAGCAAAAAATATCAATAAATTATATTTTACTTACATAATGTTAGTTTAAATGCAATCACAATTTTTACTGCTTATTTTTAAGAGATATTAAAAAAAAAAACTAAAAAGAAAATTCTAAAATAAACATCGTTTGATCAAATAGTTACAAAATAGTTTAATGAGATAGATATATTATATTTTATCACTATTAAAGTTATTTTTTCTTAATATTAAATATGCTTTTAAATTTTATGTTTTTGTATTTGTGGAACTTAATAGAACCATAATCAAAATACCAAAGCAAATCTGAATTCTCATTTTTAAGATTATTCAAATAATTTTCCATTCAATAAATCAAAGGCATAAAGTTATTTAGAATTTTTAAAATATTTTAATTATTGTAATTATTGATATGTGTACATGAGCTTTCAAAAATGTATCATCTACTTATGCATGTAACTTCATATTGATCATCCTTTATTTTATAATATTTTTTTAAAAAACATCAACATATAATTTGATAAATGTTATGAAAATACATGCACATTTGACTTAATTATAATAAAAAAATAATTATACTTCATTTTTAGTTTGAAAGAATATATGTAACTCAATATACTCACAACATGAATGATTCGACTAATCCAACTTATATCTAAAATCATAGATTTAACTACGATAAGATTATATAATTTTATAAGAATAATAATTTATTTTATAAATATAAATCATACGACAACTAAAACATATTAAAAATGAAAATAAAATATTAACCAACTGTTACAATTTAGTTATTTTGTAAAATGTATATATATTAATGAGACTTCAGAATATTATCGCTTTGTTATATTAATTTTTGTAATTTGGAATCATACACTTTAGTTTATTTTTTTATTCCATTTTAAGCACAATATATCTTAAGTTATACATAATCTTCATAAAATATATTTACATATCTAAGATAACAACCACCTAAATATAAATAAGAAATTAATCAATATTTTAATATATAGAATAAAAAATATTACAGTTGAATTCATATATGCAATCTAATTTACCCAAATGATAACTAAATCGACTAAAAAACAACAAAACCGATTAGATATAATATATATAAAAATTAAAGTAATATAATATTATTAATATAAATGATGCATATAAATTATAAATTAATTTAATATTAAATGTAAGTAGCAATCAATTATTATAATATATTTACTTTAGAAATATTTATACTCGTGCATGAGCACGGAAAAATCACCTAGTAATTTAGATATTTTGTAAGATGTTTGAGGTTATATAACTATTATTCAGCAGCCACCTTTTTACATTTTTACAATCCACATCATCCTATTATATTGTTTTTATTCCACTTATTATTAACACTTATTTAACTTTTATGTTATACAATGATTTTCTTTAAAAATTTAACATTCTACCATTTTACTGACAAAAATAAATATTTTCAATTTTCGATTTATAAATTTTAATTTTAAATTTGATTTTAATAAAAAATTTCATTTATATAAATAAGAATTTATTTGTAAATAATAGAAATTTTATAATAAAAATTATGTTTCCAAATTAAATGAATCAGTATCTATTTATTAAGCATAAAAATGAAGAATTTTGATATACATTTCTTTTTTTGAAAAAATATTTCATATAAAATAATTCACTTGAAACAATAAGAGTGAATACAAATCTATATTATTTAAACAACCAATTAGAATTTAATAGTTATATTGTTATTTTTTATTTATTTTAAACGGGTAGAATTTCAAAATTTACTATTTTTTCAAGAGCGTGGAAGACACATATTAACTCTGATTGGTTTAAGTCTTCCATGTGGACCATACTTCTATATTTTTCAACTAGTTGAATAGATTCAACTAAAATTAATCCACATCTTTTTTTTTTCTACACCATCATTGCAAGCTTTCAATCGTAGAATAAAATTTTCAACTACCTCATTGTACATGGTCTAAATACTTTTTCACCTCATCATTTGTAATATGCACAAGAAGTTTTTTCAAAAAAGTTTTCTTCCTAACTTTTCTTGCTTTTCTATAATATTGTTAAGTTTTCTCTTGATGTTATTCCATATTCGTATTCATATTTAAAAGATTTTTATTCCTTTCAGGATTCTTGGGTTTTACAGTCTTGTGTTAGTTTTTTTAATCTAGAATTCTTTACATGGCATCAAAGGTATTCTATGAGGTCATTATCAAGATCATGGTTGAAAGAGAGCTCGGGTATATTATAAGTATGGAATTAGTAGGCCGTTTTGTTGGAATGGGAATGTAAAATCTTAAACCAATCTAACTACCAATTATGGAAAATGTGCATGAAGTCATACTCGATGAGTGAGGACTTATTAGATGTTACAACCGCGGAAGCAACCAAGGAGTGGACGCAGAAGAATACTAAAGCGGAGCTTGCTTTGAAGAGTTCAATATCTTTAAGTGTATTTGAGCATGTCTTGAGTTGTGCATATACTAATTTATATTTAGCAAGAATTAGATCAATTGGTGAACAAGAAAAATGAGGATAAATTACAACTACTAGAGAAAAAAAGATATAAATGATCATAAATCATATGAGTAAAAAGTCTTATTTAATAGATAATCATATTAAAATATAATATATATATATATATATATATATATATGTTAATATCATTTAAATTTAGCTATATACCATATAAAATAGATAAAAGTGACTGTTTGGATTTATTTACTATAAAATGATTGTAAATAAACAAGCAGTGGTTGTTTTGAATTATCTTCTCACGTCAACTTAATTATATACATAATAGTTATGAATTTTCAATTATTTAGAATTTTTATTTTTTATTATTCATAATATGTAAAAAACTAAAATAAATAATACTAAATAAAATAATTTGTATACATAATGTTCATTATGCGCAAAACGCAATCTAAAACGTATTATACTTTATTTAATAAGATAACTTAAATGCAGTAGATATTTAAAATATGACAATTCTCTCAAATAGTCTTTTTGGGTTAAAACATCATTCAATAAGAAAACTGATCAAAATAGCCCTTTTTTATTTTAAAATTTTTAATTTTTTTTTTATTTTTAAAATTTGAAATTATATCCTCAAAACTCCACCCCTTAACTCTAAACCCTACATCTAAATTAGTTAACCCTATAGTATAAATGTATTTTTACACTTTAGTAACACTTATTTTAGTCATTTTTCTCGTTAAGAACTATTTTTTTTGTGACAAAAATTTAAAAAAGATATGCTAGAAAATTTTTCTTTAAAATATACCTTTTGGTTGCCAATCAGTTCGATATATCTTAACGATCCTCATAAATACCTATATTCTTACACAAAGTGAACATAAAGACCACTGAAAAAAAGTAAGCTTGTCTTATGGCCTATAGGTACACTTAGATGGGTTTGGTGGATGTATGATTTAATTGATTACTTGATGTGGCGGTTGTGGCGAAACTAGTCCCAGGTCAGTTTTTCAGCCAATATTCTTCTCTTTTATCATTTTCTTTGTTTACTTCGGTTAAATCAAACTTTTTTTTTTACATCAAAAGATTATTCTATTACTCAAGTTTGAGGTGGTCTGGGTAACTAGACCGGAATAAAACAACTAATCAAACATAGATCTTTATAGAAAGACCTCGCAATCCTAGCTAAAGAATCCGAAATTTGATTTGGCGCTCTTGGAATGTGAATGATTTTGAAGTCCATAAATCATATTTGCAGAGTCCCTATCCTCTTCAACTCTGTTGCAAAGCTTGGCCAAACATTGGACTCCTTAATCATAGCGATCAAATCTTTGCAATCTGTCCCAAAGCTGTGACATTTCAAATGTTGAAGCATACTCTTCATCGCCCATCGTAGGGCTTCTACTTCTGAATGCAAGGCAGACTCTCGCTGTGTAGAATTATGTGTCCCCATAAATTGGACCTTCCCCAAGATATCCATCCAAACCCATTCACACCCGCTAAACCATGACGTGGATGTCGATGACCCATCTATCATGCAGATATTACCCAAGCTTAAAACTTGTGGTTCATGAGTACTGTGATCTTGTGGGGTAGATGGCACCAGCTCGTTTGCGTTTAACCAAGCTTGACACTCACTCTCTGCATAACGAACTAGCTCCAATGAATCCCTGTCTATCCACCTAAAGAGCTTGTCATTTCGGACCTTCCAAATATACCAGATTATCCAATGATAAGGATCCATGTCTAATTCTGGCTTAACAATGTAGTTCTTCCTCCAGAATAGATAGTCCATATTAGCATAAATACTCAGCACCGGAAAGATATTTGGGCTTGTTGGTGTGCTAATAGGGATCAAGCTTGTAAAGCTGGCGGACATTCGAAGATGGCATGAGTAACAAATTCTTCCGGTTCGCCACATCGTGGGCAATAACTATCGCATCTCACATTATGTCTTATCAAATCCTTAGTTACTGCCACATGACATGTTATCAGTTGCCATATAAGATGACATATCTTCTGAGGCGCCTTTAGCTTCCAAGCATTCAAACCAAACTCTTTTGAGACGCTTTTTTGAACAGTTTTTTATGTATGCTTTATATTGTATTAAAAATCAATTCTTCTTTAAAAAAAATAACAAAATCAGCAAAAATACAATTTACTTCCTCCGTTCTTAAATGTAGTTGTTTCAAAAAAATTTGATGTTCCAGTATATAACTATAAGATGTCTTTATTTTTTATGTGATTTTTACTTTATTAAAAATTATGCAATCAATCATATTTAATAATCTATTTTATAATTGGTTGAATATCATTAATTCATAGTTTTAATGATATTTTTTAGACAAAAAAATTGTTAATATATGTGTGTGTTTTAGCTAAACATCTAATATTTAAGAAGAGAGGGGAGGGAGTACTATACCGTATCTGGTATTTTTTTCTTATTTGTGTTCATTAAAATGACAAATAATTATATGAATAAAACTACATTAAACATCGTTTCAGTAAATGCACTGAATCCTAAAACGGTAATCATCAAGACAAAGCAAAAACACACACAAAAAGCTAAGCAAAGTGACTCTAGATCCACTAGGTAAATCAATTTACCGGCCCTGAGTCCGGTTAACTGCATAGATCTCCGCAACACAAATATTTCCCGGCAAAAGAAAAAAAAATCAACGGCGACGATCGACATCCACAGGACAAAACGGTCTTCCAGCACGAGCCCTATGACTAGGGATGGTGAAATGCCTTAGCCTCCCATTTTGCTCCCTCATGTATCCCTTACACAAGAAAGTCGCCGAGAACTCATCTTCCACCGGACGGTTAACGTCGTGAACAAAAACGTCAGTTTCTCCATCTTCACGGTTGCGAGCCAAAAGCCCCGCCGTGTAAATAGCGCTCATCCTCCCTGGAGCTTCCTCGTGGTAACCAGTTGGAGCATCTACCATGATCAGATCCCATTTCGTCTCGTAAAAATCTGCCGGAAAATCTTTCAACGCTAGATCACATTTCGAGTTTCTTGGATCGGTGACGGATGTACACTCCTCTGATCTTCCCAACTCCATCAACTTGTCGGAGTTTTTCACTTTAGTGTCGTAAACGACGTGGTAAGATTCCAAGTTTGGGAACTTGTTAGTCACAGTCTCGATCCAAGCCTTGTCTTCCTCAATAAACACTGAAACAAGAAACTTCGTTAGCTCTGTTGTTGTAATGATAGAAGCAGAGGAAATTAAAAACACTTACAGGTACGACCACCATGGTTGAGAGATGCCCACATCAAGCTATCGTGACCTAATCCAAAGACTAGGAAGTTACATGGAGACTTCTTGTCCAAGACTCTCTTTGAGACAGAGACTTCGTCGAATGTCTGTTGTGGAGTGACGTTACTGGTGACGTAGTGAACTAATGCGTCGGATAAAGAGATTGGCATCGTTGTGCATTGTTGTGTTGTTGGACATCCTTTTGGTTTATGCTGATTTTCTACGTCTTCTTGAGAGAGATTGGTTTCGGAAAGGGGCTTTGAGGAGGAGGAAGAGATGTTTGATCTTGCAAAGAAGATAATGAGAAAGATCAAGATTGAGCAGCATGTGAATATGACCTTCAGATTAGAAGAAGACTGAGATTTGGTCCTCATTTTTCGATCTTGGTTTTTGGTCGATGAATACAAGAATGAAGGGTTTTGATAATGGTGAGAAGTTATATAACTATAAAGAAGAGCTATTGTATAATGTAGCATAAAAGAAAATGAATGATTGAGGAAGTTGAGGAGGACATGAAAGCTACTAAGGTTGCTGTTCTTCCAATACAACATAAGTTGGTGGTGAATTCATATATTAACTAATTTATTTTTCATATCATAATGTATATTATTTATCTATATATATTTGGAAGATGTGAAACGTAATGGGGAGTTTTCTGCTATTATAAATGATGCTTGAAAGAGAAGAATCGGATACAGTTGTAATAATGACCCATAAACAAGACAGGTGTTGAAAACGAACCAACATGGTGGTTGCAACTTTCTTATTCCTTGTACTAGGGGCATTGCCTCCGCGCGCAAGCACGGAGTCGTGGACAAAATTCTTGTTTCATCTCAATATTTGCTAGGGTTATTGTAGTTGTGAATTTTGCATTTTGAGTTGTTTTTCGAGTTTTTTTTATTGTTATAGGATTAGAGTTGTGATGATGAACTGTGTATGCATTGTTCTCCACTTATGAAAGACTAAATTGTGTTAGTAATGTGATTGATATAGTTTGTGTTATTGTTTGCTGTGTCACTGAGACTTATTGTTTGTTTGTCTTTTTATTTTGTTTCTTGTACTGTTGAGAGTACATAAATTATATTAAAGTTGTTGAAATACTTTTTGTTTCTGGATATTTTTTTCTCCAGTTTAGTTGTTAAGTTGTGTGTATTAAGTAATAATTTTTTATTATCCTTATTATGTTTGTTATATGTTTTTATTTTATTTTTAAACTTGTTGCTCTTACCGGACCTTTAAAACAAATACATGAAGACTTGTAGAAACAACTATAAAATGATTGATAGTTCTGAATATTTAGGCTTTACTGAGTTTTAAACGAATTTATGTATTTATCATAAGAAGACAATAGCATTGGCATGTTGACATTGGACATGTAAGCTATTTTTATAAGATAAGAAGAGTGAGCGGGTGGAGATGTTGTTGCAGCCTTTGTGTCTGTCGGGATTGTCTCTTGTATCTCCTGTTGTGGTTGTGTTTGTTTATCTTTTATTTGATGGGTAATATGTAAACAAAAATCATTGTTAGTTGTATTTATCAGAGTTCATAACTTACTCTGCATTTTTGTTTAGGTAATTTCAATGATCTTGGTTGTCGTCTTTGTCTTCTTCGTTGCGAAAGTAAGTTTGTAAATTGTTAAATAGCTGGCCGTGTAGTTTGTATTTGTATAGCTGACTCGATTTATGTGTCGTTGAATTTTAGTTGAGGTGATTGGTTTAATATATTTGTTTTGAAGTTTATTTCTAAGATTCGACAAAAGAGAGAGGTGATCATTAATGATTCGTCTTTTTTGGAATTCTAGTTTTTGGTGTTTTGATTGTTTGAGTTGTTGTGGTTCCTTTTAAGCTGTAAAATAAAGGTTTGTGTAAAATTAGTTTGATAAGTAAGAGAGATAAGTAGACGACCAAAGAATCTGGGTAGGAAATATTTTTGATTATTGATGTTAGCACAATATAAATAATAATATAAAGGGAATTGTGTGTTGATTGTTTCTTACGGATCATTGAGGATACTGATAACGACTCGAGTTATTTCTTTGCTAAGGTTAGAGCCTTGGACATAACGGATTTTCCCAACCACATCTGCGAGTTTAAATATCAGTTATGATAACGAAACATATTATAAACCCAGATGCAATATGATAATATACATGGGAGTTCTAAGTTTGTGTTCGCAATCACTTGGAAATTGTCAAACAGTCTAATAATGATTGGAGATTGATCTCAAGAGTACTCGTGATGACTTCATCAATAATAGTTGGTGAGATGAAACGAATGAGGATGGATGATCAATTATCATGTACATGCTTGAGCACCTACCAACCTCAAAACGATCGACTTTCTCAATGGAACCGGCTTTCAAAGATGGCATGTAATGATTAGCACGTCTGGCGGGAATAAACCCATGAATCACGAAATCTGCAAATAATATTATTTAACAAAGAATCATAAAATCAATTAAAAACAATTATATTAAATAAATGTGATAAATAGAAGATTAACATGATGAACCTCATTTAAAAATGAAACTCATAATACACTTGTAGGCCCGGTCCACAGAAAAAAACCGAAGACGCAAAGATTTCCGACTTTCATAAATATATATTAGTTTCGGCCATCAATGTACAAAGTATCATTTAGTTTAGTGGTATAAATGTTGGTATTTATAGCTCAATAACCCGGGTTCAAGCAACATGCTTGACATTTTTTCACACTTTTTAAAAATGAGACTCACCAAAATGCTGATGTGGCGGCTCATTATAGATTTTAAATAACCCATGTTGATTTTAACAACTTTGGTTCTTTGTTTCTTGAACACTAATATTTGTCAAACGAACTACCATCACCGATTGTTTATTATTATTATTATTTTTCAAACTCACCGATTCTTGATTTAGCACAAAGATACTTATATTAAAAAGATACATGCTTAATACAATAGACCGGAGTCATAGTTCGAAATTTATACAGGAAAGTGAGCTCTAGAAAACAGAGCCGGCAGGATCACTCTTTGTTTCTTTATATTTAGGACATAAAAACAAATAACATCATATTTTAAAAAAAAAATACACTCGCGCGGGTACGCGGATCTAATATAGTATAGGCATATGTTTTAGAGTTAAGGGGTGAGGTTTTGGGAGAGATGTTCAAAATTTTAAAAAATAAATATTAAAAATTTTAAAATAGTTTTAAAAATCATTTCTGAATTTCAAAAAGAAAATTTGGAAACAAATTCAAAAAATTTTGTTCATAAAAAATTCGAATTTGAAAACATATATTTTGAAACTATAAAATTTTTATTTTTATTTTTATATTGATTTTTTGTATTTATATATCTAGGTATAAGAATCTTTTGGCTTTTAATAAAATATTTTGATCTTTGGAGGCTTTTTTTGTGACAAAAACTTAAAAAAAAATATTTGTCTGAGAGAATTACCCTATAATATATCATCTTCACCAAATACAGAAGGCTAAAACTATAAAAGAATAAGTTTATTAAGTAAATATGCTATAATTATATCATATAAGAAAATAGTTGAATTCAAAAGGTGAGTAAGTCGAACTTTCGTGTAAAGAGTTTTTCAAAAAAAAAATCTAAATCACTAGACTAGAAATTATTTTAAATTATGGAGCTCCAAATAAAGTTATATTTATTGGGGCCTTAGGCGAATACATTTTTCAATAAAGTGTAGGCACATCTCTTGTTGAAACTATGGTGAACTAGTTTCTATCAAAATTATCATTTATGAAATCATCGAGTACATGAGATCATAAAACATTAGCAACCCTTGAAGCATGCCCTGCTCTGGTCATGGCCAAGTCTGAAACTTTAATGAACATGGCAAAAATTACTAGAGAGGTAGTTCTGGTAGTTGATAGTCAAATTTCCTTTTGTGGGATGACCATGAAGATTATATTGCTTGCTTCCCAGTGATGTGGGATTGTGCGTTTACTTTAAATTTCTTCTTTATCTTATAATTGTGGAGCTGTTTTATTCATCAAGGAGGAGATGCTTCTCAAGAAAACAAGCCTTCTAATGGAAACAAAACAGTTGATTCTGGGGCTCCAAAGTCTTTTGGTCTTAATATGGATTGGAGAGAGTTTAGAGCAAACTTGTTTATGAAGGAGCAGGTAATACCCTTTATATTTCCGATAATTGTTGATACCAAACCTTAGACATTCTTGGGATATTATATTATTCAGTAGGGTTTACTTTACGCCTTTAATGATGTTATAGGAAGAAAATATTGGATATATATGTGAATATAGATAGTTGAGGATCTCTATGTAATTACTCTTCTCTTAAACCCTACTCTCTACGTGTATAAGTATTCTACAAAGGTTCTAATAAGATTATCATTTTCCTTAATTTATATGGTACAGAGAAAACGTTCCTAAACCTAGAAAATTTTTCTGATCTCAATCTCTAGCCGCCATGAGTTCTTCCACCAACACAACCGAGACCACCTCGATCAACAACCACACACTTTTGCACATCAACATGTCAAATGTTTCAAAACTTACAAGCACCAACTACCTCATGTGGAGTTTACAAGTTCATGCCCTATTGGATGGTTATGCTCTAGCAAAGCATCTCGACAATAACCATGTTGTCCCACCACCAACACTCACCACCGGAGATGCTGTCACCGAGAATCCCGAGTTCATACGCTGGAATCGCCAAGTCAAACTGATTTACAGTTCTCTTCTTGGTGCTATCTCCACCTCGATCCAGCCAACCGTGTCACACATGACAACTGCATCAGAGATCTGGGAAAAGCTAGCCTCGACCTACGCCATGCCGAGTAGGGGACATATCAAACAACTTAAAGACCGGCTGAAGTACTACACCAAAGGAACTAAGTCGATTGATGAGTATCTCCAAGGCGCCATCACCAAGCTTGACCAACTTGCGATCTTAGGGAAGCCATATTATCATGAGGATCAAGTTGAACTTCTACTTGGAGGATTACCTGAGGAGTTCAAGACTGTGGTTGATCATATATAAGGAAAAGAAACTCCACTGAGTATTACAAAGATACATGAGCGCTTGTTGAATCATGAAGCCAAGCTTCTTTCTGTTCGTGATACAACATCATCTGTGATCCCAACATTGGCGAATGCAGTGAAACACCGACAGCAACACAACTACTCCAACAACCGTAACAACACCAACAACAACAACCAGCGCTACAATAACAACCCCTACAACAATCAGAACAATCAGCTCATGGAACAATCTGATGCACGCCCATTCAAGCCATATTTGGATAAATACCAACTCTGTAACATTCAAGGACACAATGCTAGGCGTTGTCCTCAGCTCTAGGGCCTACAAACTGCGAACAATCAAAACGCAAGCAGCCCTTTTCACCCATAGCAACCGCATGCTAATATCGCTGTGAAACCAGCCTTATACAGCGACAAACTGGTTCCTGGACTCTGGTGCTACTCACCATATCACCTCCGACCTCACCATCTTGCCTTACATCATCCATATCAGGGTGGAGATGATGTTCTGGTCGCTGATCGATCAAGCCTACCAATAACACATACGGGTTCATCTACTCTCCCCACTCTCACTCGTGCTTTATCCTTGAAAAACATACTATGTGTTTCCAATATTGATAAAAATCTTATCTCCGTATATCGTCTTTGTAACACTTAACCATGGTTCAGTGGAATTTTTTCCATCTAAATTTCAGGTGAAGGATCCCAGCACGGGGATCCCATTACTCCAAGGCAAGACTAGGAATGAGTTGTCTGAATGGCCTGTTACAAACTCTCATCCAATGGCCATGCTCACCGTTTTCAACCCAAAAACATTTATCTCTTCATGGCATTCTTGGCTCGACCATCCTTTCTTTTCTATTTTACACAATTGTTTTTCAGTTTTCTCTTCCAATTACTACTAGTACCCCAAAAACATTTGTCTTGCTCTGATTGCTTGATTAATAAGAGTCACAAATTGCCATTTACAAACTCTTCCATTGTCTCATATCGACCCCTTGAATATGTTTTTAGTGATGTCTGGTCCTCACCAATTATCTCTGTCGATAACTACAAGTACTATGTGGTTTTTATTGATCACTACTCAAGATATAGATGGCTTTATCCTTTGAAACAAAAATCGCAGGTGAAAGAGGTGTTCATCGCTTACAAAGCACTTGTAGAAAAGAAGTTTCAGTCGGCCATTGGAACATTGTTCTCGGATAATGGGGGCGAGTACATCGATTTGATAAGCTTTGTAACTACAAATGGCATCACTCACTTAACATCCCCGTCGCATACACCACAACATAATGGCCTATCAGAGAGATAACACCGCCACATTGTAGAGACTGGGCTTACCTTGCTCTCCACAGCATCACTACCAAATGAGTATTGGACGTTTTCTTCCTCAGTGTCCGTTTACTTAATCAACCGTCTCCTCACACCAACTTTCTCGATGCAATCTCTGTTTTAGATACTGTTTGGAGTAATACCGAACTATGATAAGCTGAGAGTGTTTGGGTGCTTATGCGCTTCCCTTGGTTAAGGCCATACAATGCTCATAAGCTTCAGGACAAATCACAGCTAGCGATGTGTATTTCTTGGATATTCTCCTATTACTTACTTTTGTCTGGAACCTGATACAAACCGTATTTATACGTCAAGACATGTCCATTTTGTTGAGACAGAGTTTCCGTTCCTAGCCAAATCAAGAGCGAGTGATCCACGGACCCCGACCACACCTAATACTCAAACCCCTGCAGCTACAACAATCCCGGTCATGCCACCGCCATCTATGGGACCCTGGCCTAAAAACCTTCACCACACTTCTCCTCCTCCGCCAAATCCTCATGTATTACCTTCTAACTCTCAAAATACATCATCTTCTTCCTCCTCAGAGCCCACTGTCTTTCTCAAAATGAATCACAACCCATGATTCAGCCAACCCTCTCTTCCCATGAGCCCACTGCTCAAGAACAAAATGAGTTGCAAGCCACAGCTCAGCAAACACAACCAGAAAATACATTCCAAACCCAATCATCCACATCTGTACAACCAAGTGAGCCACAAAATCCAGTTCCATAACCACCACAAAATATCCACAAAATGAAAACCAGAGCCAAAAATAATATTTCAAAACCGGTGCATAAATTAACTCTTCACTTTGCAGGACAAATGAAACACTCCTCAGAGCCAACTACAATTATTCAAGAAATGAAAGACAAAGAATGGCGAGACGCATCAATAGCAGAGTTTGATGCACATATTGTCAATCATACGTGGGATCCGGAACCACTTTCACCGGACCAGAATGTAATTGGGTGCAGATGGCTTTTTACAATGAAGTACCTCGCAAATGGCAAGTAAGAGTGATGCAAAGTCATACTAGTATCCAAGGGATACACACAAAGATATGGAGTTGACTACTCTGAAACATTCAGTCCAGTCATTAAGTCTACCACCATCAGACTTGTCATTGAAATTGCAGTGACAAAGTCATGGACTCTGAAACAGTTAAGACATCAATAATGCCTTCCTCCAAGGTGATCTAACTGAGGTAGTTTACATGATGCAGCCACCTGTTTTTATTGATAAATATCGTCCCAACCACCTCTGTCGCTTCCAGAAGCCAATCTGTGTTCTAAAACAAGCTCCGCGCTCTTGGTATCTCTCACTCAAACACAACTTCTCACGATTGGCTTCATCAACTCATCCACTGACGCATCTCTCTTCGTTCACACTCATGGCCACACTGTCACATATGTTCTTGTATATGTCGATGACATACTGGTAACTGGCAGTGACTCAACAGTTGTTCAACAAGTCATACAATCCTTTGCTGAAAGATTCTCTATAAAAGATCCGGTTGATCTCCACTACTTCTTGGTAATCGAAGCGATCAGGACACCTCAACGACTTCATCTAATGCAGAGGAAGTATGTTAATGATATAATCAGTAAACATAACATGGGAGATGCCAAGCTAGTCTCCACGACATTGCCAACTTCACCGAAACTGACGCTTGCTGGTGGAAACCTTCTAGCTGATGCTGCCCCTTATCGTTCTCTAATTGGTAGCCTCCAGTATTTGGCCTTCACCAGACGTGACCTCTCCTATGCTGTTACACGTCTATCACATTTCATGCATCAGCCGAAGTTTTCAGAATGTTCCTTGTATTTTGGTGGGCTTCTTCAATGTCGTGCCGCAATGGCAAAAAAAACAAACAATTGGACAGTAAAAAAAAACTACAAATCAATGGCATCATTTATTATTAACAAATGAAAGGCATAATATCTATATATAATAGCAAACTCACAGTGATGTCAGCATTTTTTATAGGAAAATAAAATTGAAATCGCAGGGTGGAGATTGTTGC
>NC_027752.1:28108857-28125444 GCF_000695525.1 Brassica oleracea var. oleracea
TTAAATGATAAGATTAGATATTAAATGTAATATGACTTTCTAGGAATGAGTCCATTTTCTGAAAAAAAATCATACATAAATCAAAGTTGTGTCTTCTGTTTTAATATATGAGATGTAACAAGCAAGATAACTGGTCACGGTAAATCCAGCAAAATTAACCTGTGCAAATTGTAATTTTTAGGATAAAATTACATATAGGATATATACATATTTGTGTTGAATACTAAAATATTATTATTATCTTTTTGAAATCTAGAGTTAAAACTAACCGATATGAATAGAAAGACACACAGATTTTAGAAGGAAAAACATAGAAAGCGTCTAAACACTTACGAAGTAAATAAATTATAATAATTAATAAGTATCTGAATCAGATTTAAATTATAATTATAATAATTTTAAATAATATTATTTTATTTTTAGTTAGACAACTGATTTTATTGAAAATATTTAATCGGTTCGATTATCGTACATGATTGAGTTGGTTATTTTTAATATGTGTACATTAGATTTAGATTGTTGGAAACTTTTATTAAAACCAATTGTTTTAAAATATACTTAGATTACTGTTGTTAGTTATACTAAAATAATTGTCTTTTTATAATTTTCTTAGATTAATGTTGTTTAAATCTATATATACTAAAATTAGTATTTACTTTCTTTAATAAAAAATAGAAAATAAGATGGAAGTATGGATAGGTTCGAAATTGTATCATTAAACCAAACATAAAATCTACTATATTTTGTAAATACTTTTTATTTATTTATTCAATTCTATAAAACTATAAATAAAAATATTGGTGGGTAAAAATAATATTTTTAATAGTTTTAATTTTTTTAATATCTGTTATGTTCTTTGAGATTATATTTCAAAGGGATATTTTTGAAATACTATGTTTTTCTCTTTGTGATTTTTAAGGTATATATTATATCACATTTTGTTTTTTTTTTTTTAATTTCCATTTTATATATGTTATTTGGAAAGCAATTTATCAGAAAAATAATTAAAAATTAAAATTCAATTTTGAAACAAATTATCTTAATATATATATATTATGTTGTTTGAATTTTGTTTTAAAACTAACTTTATATTTTCAAATATGAATCTTATTATTTATGAAATTTCATTTTTAATGATATCATATATACATATATATATAGAATATGACCACTATTTCCATTTTATAATATGTGATTTCAAAACCAATATAAAAAGAAACTAAAAAATAAAAAAGATTATCAAACAAATGTTAATAATGGCATTACTTATATTATGACCACGTTTTTGCATTTTATAAACATTTCATTTTATATATGTGATTTGAAACCAATATAAAAAGGAAACAAATTATCAAAAATGTTAATAATGACATTACTTAAATTTTTTATTATTTGTTAATGATATAATTATAATTAACCATTCTAATAATTGAGAGAATGACACGTAAAAACTGATTTTTCAAATAATATTATAGATATAGATGTATAAAATACCATTTATACATTTTTCATAACAACATTATCTTAACAAAAGGCATTTGCGAATTTGACTTTCCATTAAGAGCTCTTTCATAATGTTATTATAAATTATATCATTTTTTATAAATTATACAAGATTTTGAATTTTGTTATACATTATATATTATACACTTTTTACCGATGTTTGCAAGAAAATATTTAAAGCTTTTGTCTTTTGAACTCTATTTATTTCAATTTGACAACTTCTCAACAGTAAATCATAAATTTTAAATATTCTTGATTCAAAATATTGATAAACAATAGTATCATAGTGTGTTCAATTCCAAACTAAAAAAACATGTTTTGAAAAAATAAAAATAATTGTGATTCATTTTGTAGAATAAATCTTTTCTTAGATATTTAAGTGAATCGTTAATTGGGACCATTTTAATAGATATCTGTAATTTGTAGGTGAATATTTGAAACAATTTAATTAAAACGAAAAGACACAATGGTAAGATGAAAATATACAAACTTATATATTTTGATAATTTCATTTAAATCTATGTAACTTTTAAGATGAAACGTCACATTTAAAGATGAAATACAGAACCTTAACATTTGTTTGGATTCCAGAGTATATAGTTATTATATGATAATATTTTAACAATATATTAGGAATTGACACATCATTACAAAAAGATATTCCATTGCATATGTAAAGACACATAATTATAAAAAAGACACTTATTGAAATATTTTAACAACTTATCAAAAAATAATTGGTGAGAAGACAAAACTTTCAAAACTAATAATTGTAGAAATACATATTGATTGGGATGTTTTTAACTGCTTACTTTCCCATTAGTTGCATGTTAGAAAAAAAAAATAATCTCATTTTTTTTACGAAAAGACTTATTAAAAAAGTTGTAATAACTTTTTAAAAAAATTATTAAGATATTATAACTACTTTTTTAAAAGTTATAATAGTTGCATGTTAAAAATATTAAAAAAAACTTATTTGATATTTTCACTATTTTTTTTTAACTTTTCCAATAGTCACATGTTGGAAAACAAAATTAATTTCATTTTTATGAAAATAATTATTTTTATAATGAGAATACACAACTCTTAAAATAATAATTATGAAAAGCATTTCTTAAGATATCATAACTATTTAAGAAATAGTAACTGTTTGTTGCAACATTTGATAACCAACCATTGTAACCCAATTAACCATTGAAATCTTTAAGGTTTAACCATTGTAACATTTGGTTTCTACATAAAAAGGTCAAAAGAAGTGTGCATTAACAAAATGCAATAATAAGAAATAGTGAAATAAAAAAGAAAAGAGAACAAAAGAGAGAGAAATTTACAACCCAAAAGATTTATAAATTTTATTTAGAGAAACTATTATCTTTTACATTTTAGTCTTTCATAAGAGATTTGATTATTCTCCGCATATATTTTTGTTACCTAAAACTTGACAAAGAGTTACAATGCTTGTAGTTTCGTTGAATACTTTTATAACAAATTCGTGGGTTTTCCTAAACATCGAATAAAGAATATAACATGTTTCGTCCCACTAATTTTATCCTAAGTTTAAGAGATACTTCTATGTTAAAAGTTAACCATTTTGCCATAATATTTGAAGGATGGTATACATGATTTCTTAAAAAAAATTTAAGAAACATTAGAAATTACTGTAATTATTTGAAATTAAACAATTAAAAATAGACAACCATTGTTAAAGCTTATTTTCTTCGGATATTCGTCTTTGGTTATAACCGTTTGTGATACTAAAAATATTTTTTATAGTTGTAGTTTAAAGTATTTTTATTTTATTTCATATAACAACAACTCAATTGTAGGTTTTTGTTTGACAATGCTCTCAAATTAAGATTTTTTGAAATAATTTTTATATTAATTAAAAATTATCTAAAGTAGTGTAGAGTTGAATTCCAATTCACTGAGAGAATATTAAAATCATTTCAATTGTATAATAAGAGATGTATAAAATGATCCAAATACCAAAATCATTTTAAATAGAAATCTACATAAAAAAAGTAAACCCTCATCAAATGGTAATATTCCTAATATAAATTTTAGTATATATACTTTATTTAGTAACCACTTATTTAATTAAAATAGCATCTTTAACACTTATTTTTCATAAAAATATTATATTCTAATATTAAACATTTATTGCACGATATTTTCTTGTTTCAGATTTGAATGGTTATTTCTCAGTGTACACATTTGAACACTAAAGGTGGCCGGTTTGAATTATTTCTTTAAAGTATTCAAATTTGTTTAGAGTAATTATTTTATTTTTCTGCAGAATATAAGGGTGAACGGTCTAACACGCAGTACTCGAAAACAACTGCGACAAAAAGTAATAAAGTAGTTTGCAGAGTCTTAGTTGAATATGTATTACATCTTGATTTAGAAAAAAACTATTTTCTTTCATTTGTATTCCCTTAATAATCCCATAATTTAACATACAAGTTCTTCGGTAGTCTAAAATATTTTTTTATAAAATTTATTTTCCATCAAAATTTATATATTTATAATCTTCGACACTGTAATTTTTGTCTTGTAGATTTACATCAATCTCGTATAACTCACTGTTTAGTACATTTTATTTATATGTTACTAACAATGTTGAACATTAAATTTGAAGGATTGCATAGTATTTTTGGTACATTTTATTTCTAATCGATATGTAATAATTTAAAAATATTTTGAGTTATGTATTTTCATTTTAAGTATATCATTTATACTTTTTTTTTACAATATTTACTTTTATATATTATCATTTTACTTACCATTTTATATAGTAATTTAAATATTTCTATTTTAATTTTAATATAAACGGCTTCCCCCGTAAATCGCGGGGGTCCAAATCCTAGTAATTATAAAAACAAAGAAATCTGATAGAGTGAATTAAAAAAAAAACATGGAAATATAATGAAAACATGGTTTCCTAAGTAACAAAAATATAAAAATGGGTAATTATTAAAGAATTAGAGTAACTAGGTGGTTGCCCGCGATTTCGCGGATATAAATATTTTATGAAAATTTTATATTATGTTTATAATTTTATAATTTTGAAAAATAATCATAACTATTAAAAATAACCTTTTTATTTTAAATAGTTTGAAAACCAAAAGTTTTGGTATTGTATAATCTATAATTTATTGTATCCACTATTAATATAAATATGTTAAAATCGTTTATATAATTATTTCTATCATAACATATGTATTTATTTAAATTTCTATAATGTAATCTATGATATTTAATTATTTCTATAAACAAATTATGCTAATTCTTCTATTTTAAAAAGTTTAATTGTTTGTATGGTACTATAGATTAGATTAAGTAGTTTTAGGATTAGTTTTATTATTAAAATTTTAATTAAATAAATGAAAATTCAAATACTAACAACCAATCAAATTAAGAGCATTAATTTTAAACTTCACCTATGGATGATACCTAAGCAAAAGTCATTTAAGTGACTTTTCAATTAATATATAGTAGGATTAGATTGGTTGGTGGTTATAGTTTTGTATGCATTATTAAAATATTTTCAAAAATGTAAAGTTGATAAAATTTTATCTTTTTTTTATCATTGCATAAAAATTAAGTAATTTAATCACTTTATCTAAAAATATTTATCATATTTTATAGTAAAAACTTTACTAATAACTGTTTTGAAATAAAAATAAAAATTATTATATAATTATTATTTTATTTATTAGATTATTTTTATATATATTTTTTCTCTAGTAATTAGTATTATTATTTTTATCGAATAAATTTATATGATTGGTTTCGGGCAACCCAAAACGTTCTCACGGCTTTATTCCTGTTGAAAACCAAGATACATGGGTTTGAAGAAGTCATACCGGGACTAAACTTTGGTGCTCGGAACACTTTGGATGAAGCTGCAGTACTTGTAAAAGGGAATTCTTAAGCCACAGGACTTGAGATTCTTTGTTGGTTATGCCGGTTGGCAGCTACATCAGCTCAGAGAAAAGATCGAATCAGATTACTGGCATGTTGCCGCTTGCAGCTCCGATTTAATATGCGGAGCTTCACCAGAAAACTTGTGGCAAGAGATTTGCAGTGAATGGGCGGTCAATACTCAGAGCTCAGCCGGATACCCAAGCTGGATATGTACTAGTTTTGAAATTGATGCCTAGTTTCTAAGAGAACTAAGGCTTTTTATATATATATATTCTCTATTAAGCCAAATGTATAACTTCTATCTATAAATTGACTTACTAAAGGAGTAGTTCTTAATATGCACATCTGTTTGCTTCCCTAACCAAAAGAAATAGCTGAGAGCATGAAACATAGGTTTGCCATAATAGAACTTGGGAGGCAATCTGTGACTCAAAGTTATGAAATCATCTAGTTCGTGTATCATCAGTTTCTATCTTGTTTCATTGCTTAAGCACATGCTTTGACAGATTTCTCAAGGCGGGACTTGCGTACAGCTTCTTGGATTCGTCTCTCGTGATCTTTCATCATGTCTTCAATGTTGCCACCAGGAGGCATCAACGGACCCGAACAGTGCATTCTGTTCTTCTTTCGCATATATCTCTGAAACAATATATCAAGAAAACATTTATTTAACAGGAAGGAAGGAAGAAGAGTTAAAGAGTCAGTTATTACCGTTGTGGGTTCTCGTGATGGTACACTTTCCTTTTGCGAAGAGCTAGATGAGTAGCCCCCTGTTATAACAGGCACATTGTTGTTGGAACGATTAGCTCTCACCTCTCCTACACTGCTCCTAGAGCTTTTATTCTTATTCAATGTTGCGGTTAAGCTTGGATGGATCACTGAACTTGAAGCAGAAAAGAGCTTTCCTCTTCCATTCTCTTTTTTGAACCCATATGGGGTGTTGATTGAGACATTAGAGTGCCCTGAAGCCATGAACTCCGGTGTTACCTTGGAGTCTCTTCCACCTCTTCTCGCAGATTCGTGTCCACGCCACTTCACAGCTTCTGCTTTCTTCCTGAAATTTTGCAAAAATGAAAAGTTTGTTTAGGATCTCTCTGATCATGCATCATTCACGGACCTCTCATTGCATACTCTCTCACCTTTTTGCTTCTTCGTTGCGCTTCTTTGCATCAAGTTCCTTGCTTGGAGGATACTTGGGCAAACTTGAGATGTGACAAGGGAGGGGCTCGGTTGTAAAGAACTAGAGAGATGAATAAGATAATCATTACCTCACTCAAAAATGTTAAACAAACAAGAAGAGGGCACATTACCTCACTCAATAGAGTAGAAGAAGCTGAGCATCTTTTCTCTGGTTCTACAGATAGAAGCCTATCAAGTAGAGCTAGAGAAGAAGATGGTAAGTTCTTGAACGTTTCTAGTAGGACACGCTTATAAGGATGTTGCGGTCTGTAACTTGTCGCCTGTGGGAACTTTGTTGTTTCCCAAAAGTCTTCGGATGGTGAACCGCACAGCTTAAAGATCTTATGCATTTGCTCCACCTGCAAGATACAAATCAGTTTAAAACCAAGGCTAAAAAAGAAGTATGGACTCATCATACACATATAATCTGAATCTTATAACTCACCTCAGTTCTTCCTGGCATGATTGGTTTACCTACAAAGAGTTCTGCTAGAATGCAACCAACGCTCCAGAGATCAATGCCTGGTCCATAGTCTGTAGATCCCAGTAGAAGCTCAGGTGCTCTATACCACAAGGTGACTACACGGCTAGTTAGCGGCTGTTCATGATCCGGATTATAAAAACTGGCTAGACCAAAATCTCCAATCTTGAGAACACCATCATTGTTCACCAAAAGGTTCGAACCCTTGATGTCACGGTGAAGAATTCCGCGGCTATGACAATGCTCAAGTCCACAAAGAAGTTGTTTCATAAAACATTTGATCTATTCACAGAGAATAGTGAAATTTGATTTGTTAGTCTTAGAGAACACAACATGGGTGAGTAGTTGACGGAAGCTTTTATTAAAGTACCTGTGGCTCGGTGAATTTGACACCAGGCCTAAGGGCGAGACCTGAAAGATCATGCTCCATGTAATCAAAAACAAGATGCAAGCTACCTGATAGCTTTGAAGTGACAAGACACTTAAGCTTCATAACATTTGGATGATCTAGTTTGCGCAAAATGTTGATTTCTCTAGCCATAAACCTCACACTTTCCGGATCCATGTTAGCAAACCGCACCTTCTTCATCGCCACTATTTGGCCCGTCTCAAGATCCCGAGCCTTATACACAATACTATAAGTCCCTTGTCCTATCTGTAAAAATAAAAACACAATATCATTACAAACCAATACACTGTATGATTCAGACAAATGAAAAGTTGAAAGAGACTACTAACTTTGTCAAGCTTCTCAAACGAATCTGCGCGGCGAGGAACCCAACCTTTTATGGCTTCCCCTGCAACAGAGGTTAACCAATAAGGCCATCCAGCAGCAATAAGCTCTGCTTCTGCGCTACGAGGTACTTTCGAAATAATCAATCCTCCTCCTTTGCCATTGTCTGAAACTCTTCTT
Source organism: Brassica oleracea var. oleracea (assembly GCF_000695525.1). NCBI lineage: Eukaryota > Viridiplantae > Streptophyta > Magnoliopsida > Brassicales > Brassicaceae > Brassica > Brassica oleracea. The sequence goes on from NC_027752.1 coordinate 28,116,861, forward strand.
CCTCGATGAGACCTCGAAGGTCTCTCTATGATCGTTGTTTTACCATCGTGACTATCATCTATAGGAACAATCAAACCGCTCGCTCTTCGTCCACCACCAGAGCTTCCATCTACGGCTTTGTGCGAGAAATCATCTTTATTTGAAGGCAGAGGAGCAATCAGTTGCACCGCGGAAGATTTGTTCCAATACTCTTTTCCTTTCTGATGACTATGAGATGAAAGATCGTCTGCTTCCTCTGCTGCTCCTTTCGAGCAAATGCAGCCCATAATAATAATAACTCTGCCTTGGTTTACGCACGCAAATATCCTACTACTCTACAATGATTTAAAACATGACCTTGCACCAAGCATCAAAGATCTCTCTATCACTTGGACAGATTAATCGAGATGAATGCAAATCTAAGTTTTTGCGGCAAGAAACCAAAAGGGGTTCTTCTAAACCCCAAAAAGATTGTGAATTTGGTGAAGAAGTTGGCAAATTCTATAGAAACAAACGCAACAAGGTTTTACTATTCAAGAGCAAACAAATGTTGAGAATCATAGTTGCAGCAGCGGTTCAACAAAACGGAAAATCCGGGGGAAATAAGGAAAAGAAAGATTGTCAATAGAGAGATGGAAAACAAATGATGCAAGATATGGTTTGCATTAGAGTAAAATCAGGAGAACCCTTCAATCTTGGGACAACACACAAATTTGTTATTTCTCTTTTTCTTTATTTAGAAAAAATCCAAATACTTCAAACTGTTTGCATGAAAATGGGATTGTAGTAATAAAGTTGTGATTTGTATTATTTCGCTCTTCAATTTTGTGTGTTTTTGTATGTGAATTTATTTCATTACATAGATTTTAAAATTTTTATGGATATATATGATATTCTCAAAATTGAATCTTATAAGTAAAAAAAAAAAATTACATCTCAACACTAATAGATTTTAATATAATCTTAAAATCAATGAAAACTAAACTTTTCTAATAATAAAGCATTTTGATTGGGATTTAAAATTCTTCACTCCAATAACAATAGATTCTACTCAGATTTTAAAAATTCATAAACAAATAACAGTGAAATCTCAAAATTTTATAATTCCTCTAGAATATTTGATTCATCTAATGAAATTCATCGAAAATAGCTTATATGTAGTTATTGATGCAAAACACAAATGGAAACTATATTTTGAAATAAATAATAGTTATCAATAAACCGGGTCGGTTATAAATAAAAGTTAAAACAGAATGACAACTTCTAAATAAAATCAGATTTGTTTCCATTTGAAATCAAATCAAACGAGGGAGTTATCAGATATCAACCATTAAACCAATATAATTGGTTTACAAAAGTATGTCTTCCTCATTAACATTATTTCTCTACTAGTATTTTATATGACATATAAATTTTCTTAAATTTAATACTGGAAAATCAAAGGATAAAATTTTCAAATAAAAAATAAAAAAATGTTATGTATATATATATATATCCCCTATATACTAATTGAGAATCATTTAAAAATTTGTAACCTTAAGTTTGTATTAATTAAAAAGAGACTCTGCTTATGTGTCACTTAATTAGGATGACAATTTAGCTTACGTGACAACTTAAGAATCAATTAAAAAAAATGTTGGTCCAAATCCAATTACTAAGGAACATAATATTAACAAAAAATATAAAAAGCGTGTTTTCTTTCCTTAAATAAAAGATACGGAATTATTTAATATGATTAATACATATATGGCAATTACTGACTATGAATAATAAAGATTTAATAACAATTTTTGAATCATTCTTTATTTTTTTTAATTTTATATTATTAAAAAATTAAAAAATCACAATAACCATGTAATAAAAAATTAAATTTTTTTCTTATATGTTATATTTTGAAATTTTTAAAATGACTTTAAATTAAATAAATGAAGAAACCTTATATATTATATTTTAATTTTTTAAAACGACTTTAAATTAGAAAAATGAGGAAAACTTATATGTTATATTTTTCTTATATGTTATATTTTGAATTTTTGAAACGACTTTAAATTATAAAAATGTAAGTTTTCCTTAAGCATATGACTAAAACATTAAAATGACATGTATCAATTCGATGGTTGATCTGAAACCTTTCAAAACCATATGGAAAATAAATGTCAAAATAATTCAACTATGAAAATAGTACTGTTCATTTTTTAAAGAATGTGTTCGGTGGAAAAAAAAATAAGATTTTTGTAAATAGTTTGTTTAATGTCCAATCCGATAAACGCATGATATATTAATTATAGTTTAGTTCCACATTTTTTAATAAAAATTGATCTGGTCCATTGGAAAGAAATTATATAATTGCAACAAAAAACATTGTATATAAATATATAAAATAATCAAATATATATAAATAATTGTCGATAATATATACAAATAAACTCACCATGCTCAAGGCGCATGTCTTATCCTAGTATACTTTTAATTGCGAAATAAATTTTTGCAATTGAGCTCTCACGTTACAAGTTAGAACGGTTAAAGTCAATGTTACCCTTAATAAAATTTGGGAAATTGCCAAATATAACTCAAAATATGATTTTGAACATAATTATATACCCTAAATTCAATCAAATTCAAAAGTAACCCAAAAGACTAGTGAAATTACAACAATCATCTTATGAACAAACAAAAAACATGTATTAAGTTTTACCATTATAACCCTCCGCGTGTCATATAGTAGATCTTAAAAATAATTTATAAATTTTTATAAAAAATATTTGTATGGGAGAAATATTGAAATCATATAACTATAAAATATTATAAATGATGTAAATTTTGATTAACTAAAATTGAATTGTTTTCAACATAGATGAGTGAATATAGATTGAGTCATGATAGCTTTGATTTAGGGTTTGGTAACATATGTTATAGTAATGTTTATATTTCTAGGGTTTAATTTTGGAATCATAACTTTAGAAAAAAAATAGACCTGCTTGTGTTTAGTTTTTTGTATATTAAACACTTTATAAGTTGATTTTAAGTTCAGTGAATTTTTTTTTTTGCTATTTAGTTAATTATTTGATTAGGGGTTATGGTTTGGAAGACTTCCTAAGAAGTCTTCTGATATGTTCCCCCTTGAATTTTAGTAGAATTTAGGTTTTCCGCCTAAATTTCAGTAGAATTTAGGTTTTTCGCTTATGTCAAAGTCTTCCAGAAGTCTTCAATGGCAAGTTTTCTCATGTATTAAATCTAAAAAAATAATTTATAAATTTTATAAAAAAAAATTTGAAAGGAAAAAATAGAAATCATGTAATAATAGACATTTATAAATGATGTAATTTAGTTTTACTAAAATTGAATTATTATTAACATAGGTGAGTGAATATAAATTGAGTAATAATAGTCTTTGGTTTAGGGTTTGGTAACATATGTTATAGTATTGTTGGTATTTTTAGAGTTAGATTTTGAAATCTTATCTTTTTTTTTAGTTTTGACTTATGTGTTTAGTGACTAGCTAATAGCTTGATTTAAACACTTTCTAAATTTCTTTCAAGTTTACGGAAGTTGTTTTTGCTTAATTATTTGATTATAGGGTTTCGAAGACTCCCATGAGACTTTGATTTAAGGTTTGATAACATATGTTATAGTATTGTTATTATTTAGGATTAGATTTTGGAATCTTAATTTAAAATTGTTTTTTTTGACCTACATGTGTTTAGTTTTGTGTATATTAAACACTTTATAAGTTGATTTTAAGTTTAATAAATTGTTTTTTTCGCTATTTAGTTATTTATTTGATTTGGTTAGGGTTTTGAAGACTTATAGAAGACTTCCTAAGAAGTCTTCTGACATATTTCCACCTAAAGCGAAGTCTTTCGGAAGTCTTCCCATGTATTAGATCTTAAAAGTAATTTATAAAATTTATAAAAAATAACAATCAAATAAATTCAATTGCAAAACTAATCTATGCAGACTTCTTGCGATAGTGAGAAGACTTCATCTAACAGTAAAGAAGATTTCCCGAGAAGTTTTCTCTCATGAAGTCTTCTATGAAAAGTTAAATTTCTGACAAACTTCGGTTAATTGCAAAAAAAACTTGTTTATCCGAGAAGACTCCTCTCATTTTTCTTGTTAACAAAGTAAGTTAGAAGACTTCTAGATAAGTCTTCTAATTTTACTTTGTTAACAAAAAAAAAGACAAAAAAGTCATTGACCTATGTCAATTGCAAAAAAAAACACACAAGAAGTCAATTGCAAAATAACACATAAAAAGTCAATTGCAAAACTAACCTATGCATTGGCTTGAAGACTTCTCTAGAAGTCGTATTAGCGAAACATATATGAAAAAAAATTCAAAAATCATTTTAGATCCGGTGAAATTCAAGTTTAGCTTTTACAAGTACACATAACTTCTTAATGGAAGTTACTCACTCATTCTTGACCATGAATCATGAACTTAAGTAACTCTAATAAGCTTATAGTTTTGTAAAAAATCGTTAGGATTTTTTGGATGAAATCAGAGATAAAGTGAAATGGAAATGGTTTATGTGTGTAAAAAATGAGGATATAAAGATGTATATGTTGATTTTAGGTGCTTTTAGAGCTTGAAATTGGTTGTTCATGGTGGTTGGTGCTTTGGTGACAATGGCAATGTTATAAATAAATGAGGAAGATGGGGATGAATGAGTAAAACACTCAGTTTTGGAAGAAAAAGAAGTAGTAGTATTTTTGTGAATAACTCAAACTTCTAGGGTGGATATTGCAAAATAAAGTTTAAAAAAAAAACATAGGTCATGTTTGTGTTTGACTTCAAATTTTGAGTCATATTTGAAAAAAAACCCTAATAAAATCTAGATATTGCAGTAGAAAATTTTAGAGATTAATAAAATAATAGGAAGTAATTAAAGTTGTGGTCGAATAATCTAGATATTTTATAAGATGTATAAGAAGTTATAAACATCTCTTCAGCTCACCATTTGTAATATAAATTTATAAAGTGTTTCTGATAAGTTCTCTTGTTTTTTTTTAAATGCTTTTAAGATTTCTCTTGATGTTTTTTTTTTATATTCTTATTCATACTTTAAAGGTCTTTTATTCCTTTGGGGTTTTTTGGGTATTATGGTTTTACACTAGTTCTAAGCACTATCCAAACTTTTTTAAATGATATCAGTCATTATAATCATGTATTATCAAGATCGGGGTTAAAAGAGAGCTCGAATATGTTTTAAGTGTGGAACCAATGGGTCGTGTTGTTGGATTGCCAATGTAAATATTAAACCAATCTAAGTACCAGTTATGGAAATCATGAATGGAGCCATAGTTGGTGAGTGAGGACTTATGGAATGGCGTTGGCGATAGTGGCACAACATCAAAAAAGGGAGATGATACAACCGCGGAAGCAACCAAGGAGTGGACACAGAAAAATGCTAAAGCGGAGTTTGCTTTGAAGAGTTCTATATCTGCAGGTGTATTGGAGTGTGTCACAAGGCGTAAACTTGCTATTTACATTTCGAAGCATTAGATCAACTTTTGAATAAGAATAATGAGGCTAGGCTACAGCTAGCAGAGAATAAACTCGCAAAAGCGAAGCAAAGGGAGTCTTCAATTTCCATAGTTCTTCATCAAGATAAAGAACCTTTACTCTGAGATTAATACTCCTGTTTAGGTGGAATATATTTTGGAAGCACGGTTAAAACAATGTATTATTCGGGATCTACGACATGGATATATTCTTTAAGACTTAACTTCTCTTCGGCAAATAAAACATAGGATCAGTTGGCTACATAAATGTGTTCTACTTTCAAATGAAAAAGTTGGAGGCAAAGATAAAGAAGTGCATTTTTGTCAGTTACGACCAATAATGGAAAGACTGTACGGGCATGGATCTGGAGAGACATAAGTACATAGTGTCTTGTGAGGTTTATTTGAAAGAGGTTTATAATACTATGGGCTACCTCAAGTCTTGGTTTATGAAGATGGTGTGTGTTCCTCCAAGATTGATGAACATAATATTCATTTTCTAAGTCACATTGAAAGTCTTAAAACATAGACTCAAGGTGAAAGAGTGACACTGACCAAGACAAAAAAGAGTAACATAATTGTGGTTCTATCACCAATCAACGACCAAAAAGGATGCTCACATGAAAAATGAAATTTGTGATTTGGTTCTGAAACCCAAGAATTTTCATCTCTTGTAAATGTGTGTATCGATTAAAGCGAACCGCTGATGGAAGCATTGATAGTACAAAGTAGGATTGGTTTCTCGAGGGTTATTTCAAAAGTATGAAGAAAACTATGATGAGATTTTCAGCCCAGTAACAAAGATTACTATTGTACGCTTACTCATATCTTTAGCTACAAGTTTTAGTTGGAGGTTATGGCAGTTACATGTGAAGAATGATTTTATAAATGGTGAGGATGATAACAAAATTGTTATGGAGAAATGATTTGGTCTTCAATCACGAGAGTATCTTAACCATATGCAAAATTAAAAAGGACTTGTATGTTTTAACTTTTAAAGCTTGGTATGGAAAGCTTGCTCAATTTCCGTAGTTTCGCGGTTATATGTTATCAAATGTGATCTAGTCCTATTCTTCAATAGAAGTAAAAGAGTTCACGAGGAGATAATAACTTATTATGTTAGTTTTTGAATTAATAATTTAAACTAATAAATATTCATAAGAAAATTATGTCCGCATGTGCGGGCAAAACACCTAGTATACTATTATTTGTGAAGTTATTTTTTTTGTAACAAAATTCTCACGTTAAAAGTTAAACTAGTTAATATCGTTCTTACCCTTAATGAATAATTATATATATATATATTATATATATATATATAATTATTATTATATAATTGTGTATCCTAACTAATAAGTAATTGTGGAAGCCCCTTGGTCCAGTGGAATTGAACTCTTTAATTTGTTTGAGACCTTGAAATTTTTGAGCTCATCAACGAAGCGTAACAGTTTCAGCTTTAAACCACAGAAACTTTTAGTACAAAGATAAAAACACGAAATACAATCCATTTTTGGCCATAAGAGAGACTTCAATCTCATATAAGTTTCTAGATTCCTCGTTCTCAAATGTCTTGCTTATATCAAACGGTGTAGGATGCTAAACTAATCTAGGCGAAAAGGGAAAGATGATAATAGATTCGAGAGTGATAGATGGCTTACTTCTTTGTTCATCAACATCGGGCCATCACATACTCCCACTACTATTCGATCCATGGTTAGCTTCACCACCTGATTTCTCCATCCCCACCAACAAATATATTTATAAATTAGTTCTGATTCTCAAGCAGAAATCACAGAGAGAAAACAATAATTAACCTTGAAGTCTGATGCCCATCGTGCAATCAATCAAAGATACCACCCAAAACGACAGCACCGAACGAATCCGCCATAGTAATCTTCGAAGCTCCCACTCCTCGCAGGTCATCTTCCGCATGACTTCGCCTCCCTGACTCGTTCCACTTCTTCTCCGCCGTCTCTTCATTCCTCCACCGCCACAACGGCATGTCAGGACTCTACCTCTCTCGTCTCTTTAACCTCAATGACCTCCCCGTCTCATTAACCTTGCTCTAAATCCAACATCCGACATCGGCGACCTAATCTCACAAAAGAACAAAATTCATATATATATGTATAATCTTTTTATCAAGCTAATTATGTTACGTGACAAGTACATATCAATGACATATATTGTGTAATCTATCTAGTAAATAAAGGATTATTAAGAATAGAACTTGAGAATGACTACACCTTAGCCATAATGGCAAACTTATAAATAAATTAGATTTTTTAACCGCACTACGCACGGATAATATATTATATGTATTTCTCAATTCTAAAAAAATAATGTATAATATTGTATTACATTATTTAAAGAATATAAAATAAGACTACATAACATAAATATATTTTTTAAATTTTCTTTGTGGAAATCATTATGTTGTTTGATCGTTGTACTTGATTCACATATTTGCATAGATATTTGTGATAGATGAATAACTATATTTTTATTATCAGTAAATAATATATATTTATTATATAATATAAGAAAAATGAAATTATTTACTTTTTAAATAAAATTGTCTCATGTTGGGGACTCGGTTATAGACATATCATATTCGAAAGAGACATTTTTACAGTTATCAATCTTCTTAACAGTCAAGAAACAAATCTGAATATCAAAACAATATCTCATACGATCTCTTTGAGAAATGATTGCTCTGAACAAATTGAATTAAGGCATCAAAAAGGACTAGAAATGGATGTGCAGATGTGTTATCTACGTCAGCTTTACAAAGTATTATTCATAGTTTATATATTATTTATGTCTATCCTATTTTTTGTCCATCTTTTCTTAAACATCTTGAAATAACTGATGCTAATTAATAATAAACTTTTGGCTGGCAAAAAAAATCAAATTTGTCTAATTATCGCTTAAATATTTTATTAATATTGTCTAAGAAGCTTTCAAGTGATATCATAGTTTAATTTTTATTAGTATTTTTTGTTAAATTTTAGAGTTTTTGTATTTAAGATTTTTTTTCCATATTAAGCTTATATTTCTTTCACATAATTGATATATATATATATATATATATATATAT
>NC_027752.1:28125469-28129527 GCF_000695525.1 Brassica oleracea var. oleracea
GTCATAAAAATTACCATCAAATCAGTTTTACTTATTTATTATTTTATTTTTAATGAAAATACACTTTTTAAATAATTTAATTTAAAATAAAATTATATATTATTTTTTTTGTATTCTAACAATTTGATTGATTGAATTAATTTGCTTTGGTGGATAACTTAAAATGTTTTCATATGAATCAGGGAAAACAAACTTATGTTGTTATATTATATTTATTTGTGTATATAGAATCTATATAGAATGCTAGTGTAATAAAGAAAGAACATTATTTTTTTGTAACTTCAAAAAGATACATTATTACAATTTGAAATTAATCAAAATTAAAGAAAATGGTAATTAAATATTTGTAAATCTAATTGGTTTTTTATCTTGTTTAGTTGAATTCTCATGAAAAGAAATCGATAGGTTAAACAAATGTTTCAAAATTTCTTGTGTTATTGTTTTGTCTATAAATTACAAAATTTATTGAATTGATATATTTAATTATTGCACCTTTAAATAATATTTTATTAAGACATTAGAGAACTATGTTTTGAGTTGTTTTGTCAAAATTGTACAAAAATCTATGCTTTTTCATATTTGTCATAGAAATTTATATTTTAAACTTACTTTTACAAAATTATTAACTTTGTCACGAAAACAAAAATCTATGCTTTTTCATATTTGTCAAATGTTCTCAGACTTTCAAAGAATATATTAGCTTAGTCACTTACTTATTTTTTTTTACAAAACAGAGTATTGGAGTCTTGAAAGTAGAATTCATATTATTGTAACTGTACATAAGAGTTTGTGATTACATACTTAGTGATTCTTGTATATGTGTCCAAGAAAGTTTCAATGGCTTAGTGGTAAATGTCTTATATTTATGTCATACTAACCCGGGTTTGATCCTTTCCTTCACATTATTGTTTCAAAGAATATATTAGTTTGTGATTACATACTTAGTGATTCTTGTATATGTGTCCAAGAAAGTTTCAATGGCTTAGTGGTAAATGTCTTATATTTATGTCATACTAACCCGGGTTTGATCCTTTCCTTCACATTATTTTTTCATTTTTTACGAAAAAATAAATGAGATGACGTGAAAATTTCGGGCTCTCTGATTGGTTGATTTTTTTATCCTATGTGGACACTCTCTCCATGGCTTATATTTGCCTTTTAGTATTGTACTAGATTTTTTATACTTGCGCTACGCGCAATTCTATTTTAATAATTTAATTTAATTTTTTTAATAATTAAAAATTAAAATTATAATTAATTTATACAAATTTATATCTATTAGTATATTTTAGATATTATTTTCTGTTTTCCCTATTTCTATTCTTTTAATTTTTAGAAAAAATACTTCTTAGCTATTTATTTGTATGTATCATTAAACTATAAATGATCATTATTAATGTCTTTATATTTCTTATAAAATATAAAATTATAGTATTATATATATTGTTCGATGCATATACAGTGCTATATACTACTATAAATACTTTATTATATATTTGGTCTATTTTATTTGAATAAGATAAAAGGCTTACCTATCAGTATAATATTTAACTTTGTTTTGTTTTTTGAATTTTTTTATAATGAATGTGTGATTATATATATATGTGTATATATTGTGTTCACAAACGTTCTTGAAAAGATTTTATTTAATTATTTAAATATATATGAGATAGCAAAAAATAAATATTTTGAATTTAATCATCATTAATATTTTATGAGATTTAAGAAATATTAAATAGTTTTTGTTAGATAATAAAATAATGAAAACCAATATAATGAACTTTAATAAATACTAATTAATATTTTATTTATTAAGATAATAATATAAATAATCTTGCGTATTAGATTTATCTTATACTTGATCTAATTAACTATGTTGTAAAGCACTAAAGTTTATGTTACTGTATAATTGTTTACAATAGATTTGATATAAGAATAAAAATAAAATTTTGGTAAGATAGCTAAAATTTGTTTGATTTGTCATTTACATGACAAATTGTACTATCTTTTCAAAGCTCTTATAACTTAATAATTGTTTTTGTAGTTTTTATTGCCGGCTAATATTTAATAGATTTCATATATAACAAAGTCACTTTAATCTTAACATATTTCCTTAACTGATAGAAATTTATAATACTTTATCGTTTTTAGTTTGTTTATCAGCATATTAGATAATATATATAACTATCTTAATAAATGAATATTGTCTATTTCTCATGTTATTTTTGGTGTCATTCATGCCATAATGATAGTCCTTAAATTTTGTTGGAATTATAACTAAAATATTTTGATAGTCATTCATGTTCTTAGACTTTTAATTTTTGATATATATATATATATCTTATGAATATGTTCCTTTAAATATCTTTATGTGATAGAACTCGTGTGAGATTATCTTTAAGTTTATAGGTTATATATAAACAGAATAATGTTTTTTTTGGAAAATCTCTAATTACTTTTATTAATTAAATTTATATTAATTTTCAACCATTTAGTATCTATATTAAGTTAATTCCTTTTTAATGATCCATTTTTATTAGTTTTGAATTGATATGAAATTTTATTTTATACTAAATAAAAATGTCTTAAAATTAATTTTTAAAAATAATAAATTAAAATAATATTTTGACATATTTTGATTGATAATTTAAAATCATATTTGATTTTTTTTTTTTTTAAATAATAGTCTCAACATATATTTTAAAGTAACAATAGATAGAGCACGTTCTGATTAGCGAAAGTTTGTGGAGAGAAATACCAATTAATCAACTTATCTATCACTTCCCTCTGAAGATATTAACATATATAATGTTTTCATAAGTCAATAGTAATTGTCATCAAGTAGGAAATTCGATTTTAATATATATCTTAGTATTATAGTTATTTAATTAGCCTTCATATTTGTTATTATACTATTCCATTTGTATTCATATTTGCTTTGGAAAATAAATATTTTTTTTCGTCCAAAGATGCAAATGATTTTTAATGACTTTTCTACTAGTTTTTAATTTGATATTAATTTTTAAATGTGTATAGTTTTGATTCTAAAGGTATGGTATTCTTTTTAAAAAATGTTTGTTAGTTTTATTTTTATATACTATTTTTGGAAAATAGTATATATAGCAAGTTGATTTATTTTAAATTAATTTTTTTTTGTTATTTTATTTTGTATGTGCTATTTAAAAACAATTAAAAGATATCTCACAAGGGTTTTGTTCAAAAGCATTTATCTAATCTTCCTCTTTAATTGAATATAGTTATTGGATACCAATTTTTTTTCTAAAAATGAAATGAATTCTCCGCAACATGTCCTCTCCGGTTTCGATCTTCTTCTTCCCTACTCTCCTCTCGCCCTATCCTGTAATCAGTCCTCAACTCAGCTGCTTTGATCCTGATCTTTGCACTGATGATGAGAATTAGCCAGTGATGTTTCTTAATAAGCTTCGCTAACAGTGGCAAAACTTCACGTACCTCTTTCTTCTCTTTTTCAGCTTCTGCTTTCATTTATTCTTCTACTAAACGTTTATAGAACGAGAATTCGGCCAAAAAAAACCTCAACTTTGCACGAATTGCCAAAAGAAACATGAACTTTTGGGCTGACCAAAAAAACACCAAACTTTCATTGACTTATGAATTAATTAACAATGTTTTCGCTGACTTGCCAATTTAGCACGCCGTCAACAAATTTATCAGAAATATTTGACGTCGTTTATTGTTGGCGTTTAGTGAAACGACGTCGTTTTCAAAGGAGATGAAACGACGTCGTTTTACATGATTTGAAATTAAAAATATGTAGACCCCTGGATTCGAACCCAGTTCAAACCCAGGTTGGTTGGTCAAATGACAAGGTATTTTACCACCGGGCTACTGGCATTTTCAATGTACTTACTAACATATTTACTTTTATTTGGTATATATTAAATATAAAAAATTCTCTAAAAACTTAATAAGATCTTTAAAATTTTTATTTTCTATTTTAATTTCAAAATTAATTTTCTATAAAATTTCTTTATTTTTTCAATTTTTTGGAATTTTAAAGTTCTTTTTAAGTTTTTAGA
>NC_027752.1:28129666-28130513 GCF_000695525.1 Brassica oleracea var. oleracea
TTTTATATTTAATATGTACCAAATAAAAGTAAACATGTTAGTAAGTACATTGAAAGTGTCACTGGCCCAGTGGTAAAATACTTTGCCATTTGACCAACCAACCTGGGTTCGAATCCAGGGGTTTACATATTTTTAATTTCAAATCATGTAAAACGACGTCGTTTCACTTAACGCCAACAATAAACGACGCCAAATATTTCTGTTAAATTTGTTGACGGCGTGTTAAATTGGCAAGTCAGCGAAAACATTGTTAATTAATTCTAAAGTCAATGAAAGTTTGGTGTTTTTTTTGCAGCCCAAAAGTTTATGTTTCTTTTGGCAATTCGTGCAAAGTTGAAGTTTTTTTTGGCCGAATTCTCTTTATAGAACAGAAAGTAAGCAGCCGAGGTGATGCAGCATCATAGTACCTTCACCGCCAAGCAACTGTTTTTCTATTATGGCTTTTAAAAGATTTCCTTTTCTATCTATGATTTCCTTTTTCTAGATTTTCTATTTTTAAGAGACTTAGGTTATTATAAACCGTCTCTAAAGTCCTATATAAAGGCATTGTAAGTTGGCTTTGATAATTAGTTTTTGAAAGATAATAAACTAGAGTTTCTCTAAAGCCTTGCATTGATTCGATTATGTCGTCAATACGAGAGCCTTGTATCGAATTTGATTAAGTTCTTCGATTCAAGAAGTCAGGTCTCTAAAGATTTAACCTAAATCTTTAGATTTGAGCTGAGGTACCGTTGATACGCTGCGCCACGAGGTCTCCTTTCTTCGCTGATCTGGTTGGCGTGGGTATCATCAAAATCTTACCATCGATCACCTACATGCTGCAAAGAAAAAAAAAAAAAAAAAGGGT
>NC_027752.1:28131652-28147093 GCF_000695525.1 Brassica oleracea var. oleracea
AAAAATAAGAAGAATAATGAATAGTAATGAGTTTTATAGGTTTTAAGTGAATAAAAATGAGTCTAAAGGCTTAAAATTCGAAGGCTATTGTTGATGTTGCTAGGGTGGCCGCTAGGAATGTCATACTGATATGTGTGTAGTATTTTGATCATAAATCCCTCAATACAGCTCCAAACGACTTGAAACCACCTCCATTGTAAAGCTAACTCAATTTACCATGTCTTCCCAAAAGACAAGTTTCAAAAGATATCTTTAAGACCTTCATCCATGCTTGTCTTTCACACGTTCGGTTCAAGACTCCTCGAAAGCTCCTTTTGTGCTCTAATCACCTCCAAAACTCCAAACAATTCATCCAACACCTACAAGATGCAAATGTACATGCAATAGACTCTAAATGCAAATAAATGTAAGGTTAATGCATGAATATATATGAAATAACAAAGCTAAAACTATGCAAAATCACAACACATCACATGGGACTTTGAGACATACAAATGTGTCTTCTGATTCGGACACGCCTCAGTGAACAATGGAAGGTAGTATTCATGATCAGTCCTGCGCATGATATATTTATGAAATTTTTACCCTCAGAGACATTTTGTGTTTTCAATTTCACTCAGAGACTTTCTTATGCTAGGTTTACTAATATAACCCTCAACTAGAGACATCTTTACTTAGATAGAAATCCCACCCAACAAGACCAACCTAATTAACCAAAACCAAACCGATTCCTTATCTTTTACTTTTTACAAACTCTTTCCTTATTTTTTACTTTTTACAAACCCTTAGTTTACCTTATCTTTTTCCCTTTTCACGGTTCTTGTTAATCTTCTTCAAACCTGAAGAACCCTAATCTCTTTCTCCGGCGAACCCATCTTGATCCAAAAAGATAATCTGAAATTGGAACCAATTCATACCCCCCCCCCAACCCTTGTCTCTTTGATTTTCTGATTCTCCTCTCTGAATTCACTTCTCTGTTTAACCAAATCATCGTCTCGCCTTCCGTTTCTCGACCCAAAAGTTCTGGAGCTTTGCAGTCCAAATCAAACCTCCCCAGACCTTTGTCTCCTTGATTTTCTGATTCTTCTCGAGGCTCAGTTCCGTGGAAACGATGGCGGTGGCGGTGGAGGGCATGGTGGAAGAACGGTGGATACCACAGTGGAGGCGGTGGTGGTTGTGGAGGCGATGGGGGAAGACGTATGGATACAATGGTGGTGGTTGGTGGAGGTGGCTGCCGAATCTTCATCCACAAAACCTTGAACATAAGAGCCCATCCACAAGATCTTCATCCACAAAACCTTGATTCATGTGTTCACATTTTTCAGTGTCCATAATTTTACCATCCACAATGTGTATGTTCATATCTAACTCATCCACAACTTTTCGTGTCCACAAACACTTGACATGCAAGGTGCAATTTCTGCTTCAAAATCGAACCATTTTAGCTTTGTTTTGTTTCTAAGGATATATCTCAACTTTCGTCTCTTTGTTCTAAAATTAGCAGAGAATGGAGAAGAATAGCTTATTCCTTGTCAACTGTTCACCGTAACCACAACTATTGCGTCCATAAATATCCATCCATAAGTATCCAAGTTTCTTGCGTCCACATTCTTTATGTCCATAAATCTTCTATTGATTATGCTCGATGACTTTTCAGATTTACTTAACTTTTCTACTATATTTATGTACATATAACAAGCAAAAAGATAATTAAACAGATTTTAGTTTGCTTGTCCATAATTCTTGTTTCTACGACTCATTTGTAATTTACGTGTTCACAACTCTTGAATCCACTTTTTTTTTTCTATCCACAATATAGATGTCCATATTTCATTTGTCCACAAATGCTTAATCCAAAAATCTGAGTTTACAACTACTTTTACTCTTTAGCTTCTTTCATTTATTCCAACCAGAAGGGATATCTGGTTTGGTTCTTTAAAGGGAACATCCTCTTCCCATTCACGCTGGTTAACAAGCTGAGTGCTTTTTTGTCCACCACAAAGACTCATGTCCCAACAATGTGTGTCATATCCACTATGTGTCTTTGAGCGTAAACAAAAGATACAAAGTGTCTCTGAGTGTAAACATCTCTATATTTATCTCTGGGCAAGTGTGGAATAACATAAGAATCTCTAAACCCACGTGGTCAGTACCAAATATTCTCTCGCACAGGACAGCTCTTCCACGTCATTCTTTGACGTCCTGGTTATTCGTCCTCAACGGGAATCCCACTTTGGATAGATTACATTCTTGGGGTTATGACATCGGCAAAACTTGCATTCTATGTGGTCTCCATGAAGAGACAATAAATTACTTGTTTTTCGACTGTCATTACTCTCTATATATTTGGAAAGATCTTATGGTGAAGCTAGGGATTTTCAATGCCCCTCATTCGTGGCCAACTCTGATTCAGTGGCTGATCTCAAATTCTGGATCTACCACCTTGAAGGTGGCTATTTTTCAAGCTTAGCAAGGAGCAATCCATGTTATATGGGATGGGCGGAACAGCCGTTATCATGACGGGATTACAATGCCTCCTCACAAGACTTTTAATTCCTTGGTTTCTCTGCTAAGAAACAAGGCTACTGCTCTGGTAAATCTTAGACGTTGTACCGGGGATCCACCCCAGCAATTCTGGTAGGGAGACTAGAGCCCTAAGTAGATTTGGATTTATTCTGCTGCCTCTTTACTTTTCTTTGTTTTTGTACTAACTTGCTGCCTCTTTCATATTTTCTCTTATTAATGAAAGCCTTTTAACATTTTTTATGTTAATCTTCCAAAGATTTTGTTTATATATCAAATTTCTTCGATTTATTAATTTTTCTTTAATTATTTACTAAATTTAATAATTATTTCTATTTTTATTTTGAAAGAAACATATTTTGGGTATTGATTTGACATTTTCTGCTTTAACATTTTTTGCTGCTTTAAAATAATATGTGGATATTTTCAATAATTTATAGCCTCAACTTATATATATTATATGTTATTTGTGAATAATTTCAATAGCATACAACCTAAATTTTAAAAATCATATATTATAAATTTATATAGCTATAATTGTTTGGAAGTCTTGCATTTTAATTAATTATTATATTTTATAATTATTTTAGGGAAATACTCTAGGATAGCACTAAAAAGGCTTCTATCACAAAAATAGACTCTAAGAATCAAAATGACCAAAATATTTCATTAAAGAGGTAAATATACACTTATACCTCTAGGGTTAACTAATCCAAACCTTAGGGTTTAGAGTTAGGAGATGGGGATTTGGGTTTGAGGTTTAAAATTTTATAAAATAGAAAATAAATATTAAAAATTTGAAAATAAAAATTTTAAAAATAGTTTCAAAAAGTATTTTCAAATTACAAAAAAAATTGAAAAATAAATAAAAAAGATTTTCGAAAAAAAAATTCAAAAAAGTAATAAAAAAGTCGAATTTGAAAACATATAATCGAAAACTATAAAAAAAATTATTTTTTTAATTTTTTTATATATCTAGAGTATTAGTGTCCTTTTACCTATTAAATGAAATATTTTGGTCATTTTCCTCCTTGTGATCTATTTCTTGTGACCAAAACTTGAAAATAGTCTATTTATGAGAATTGCCCATTATTTTATATTAAATTTCGAAATAATGATATAGATATTAAGTTAACATATTTATAATTTTTTACTTTGTTAGTTTACCTTGTTAGATAGTAATTTCTATTTTATTTTGAAATATTGATATTTTTAGAAATAGCAATCTAAAATGCTGATTTGTAACAGTACGATTGGTGGTTTTAAATCCTATGTGGACGCCTTTGATAGCTTATAGCCTCAACTTTTAAATAGTATAGATTGATTACAAAATAAATGTTACTCTCCAAAAATGATTCTCTATTAATAAGAAAAGGATATTATAGTGCTTATAACAGTCTTTCTATTTGTATAACAACGCTTGATTTTTTTTTTAGCGTTTGTCAATTTAAAAACGTTATGTTTGTTAAGGCGGGAAAATAAAGAAATTTAGCTGCTTAATTTGTTACAATAAGGTATGTTCTCGTTCAATCGTTCTTCTTTGTTCTATCTCATTGAGAAAAAAATAACAATTATCTCTTGATCATTCACTCTCTCTCTCTGGCCCCAAAATCAATATCGAAACACTCGGTTGACTCAATGACAATAGCCGGCAGCCGCAACGAGTTGTCGAATCAAATGGAGGTGGGGTTAGATTCGTTTCAGAGACAAGTCGCGGAAAGGTTTATCGATCTAACTGCAGGAGAATGATAATGAGAATCCAAGCACGGCTGCTTCAAGCGCTTAAGCCATGGAATTGGAGAAGCCGAAGGCAAAGCAGAACAAGGAAGGAATTAGTTACATCAACAGCCGCGAAGCCATGGACTCATCAGCTCGTCTCTAGAATCCTTCGCTCCTTACCCAGATTCTTCTTCAATTCCCCACTTTCCATCGGTCGGCAAAAGGGTTTTCGTCACCGGTCACTTTAAAGCAGAGAAACCTCCGTGAAGAATCAGTCCGACAAAGAAAGCTTCACCTTTTTCTTCATGATTATGTTGCACAGTAGCCGAGTATGTCTGATTCTGTTTTTCGTTCTAATGAGGGTAGTGAAATTGAATTGTACATCAAGATTGGTCTGATGAGAATGATGTCAAGACGCTGTATTATAATGTATTGAAGCATCAGGAAAGGAAGTGTCTTCACAAAACAACGAGGAGGTACTTCTGAACTTTAAAAATTGACTTTTTTATTGAGCTCTATTCTCGTTTCTATCACATTTTGACAAGTTGGGATTAGTTTGTTTGAGTTACAGTGCAGTGTCTTATCTATTGTGGCAAAGGATGAATTTTTATTCGGTTTATCTTTTAGCGTAATGCACATTTTGTTTTTGCATATTCCAGATCTTGGGAAATGGTTTGACGCCATCTGCAGCTGATGTTGCTGTGTATGCAGATTTGCATTCTTCAGTGGTAATGACTGTTATAATGTTCTTGTTATATGTCGTTTCTGTGACATCTTTGTTTTGTTCCTTTTATCTTTTGCTGAAGGCGAAGACAGCGATGATGTTGAGAAGGAGATTTCTAGGCAAGCTTCCAAAACCAAGTCTGTTAAGGAAGTACGTTTCCCAATCTCACTCTGTTTCTTAGTTTTAGATTCTGCTAAGTAGTTAAAAGGTGTTGTGTTGAATTAGACTGAGGAGTAGCATAACAAGGCGAGAGTCGTTGTCTTAGTTTAGATCAGTCCTTGTCAAATGTTCTGAATGACAAATGCTTTTTGTTTCTTATGGTCTTGTTTTCTTTGAGGTCTTGAAGGGTATTGTAAGAAATGGATAACATCAGTGGATTGCCTAATGAACTGTTGGTGAGGGTACTATCGTTAGTTCCAACATTCACTGTTTGTACTTATGGATTTTATCGACAAGAACCTGCCATTACATAGAGCTCCTGTCATAGAAAACTTGTGTCTTTCTTTATGAGAGTCAAGGGTGGGTTCAGATTGCTGTATATCGCTATCTACGTAAGCTGGACGTTTCTTATTCTTTGGTTAAGAAAGAAAACATGGTTCCCAACAGCTTGTTTACTTGCAAAACACTTGTGATCTTGAAACCTTGAACCAATACATGTCTTTTCATTTGTATAACATAATTCTACTTTCATATGTTTTTGTGATCAGATTGTTTTGAATATTGAGTGAGTGATTTGGTTTCGTTGCGGACCGGTTCTAGATTGTCAGTACCTGATTTTTTTTCTATGATATAATATTTGGCAATTAAATATCTGAAATTACCGAAATGTATTCGAAAAGCCAAAAGTATAATTAAAATCCAAAATTTAAAACATATTTATGAAAAACCAAAAGTATAATTAATAACATACTTTACTCTCAAACTGTATACTTTAAAATTTACCATAATTATATAACCTAATCATACTCCAGAATTCTAGTTTTAATTAACAAAAAAAAATTATTTTTTCACAGTTATAACCGGTTGTAATTTTTTTAAATTTCATTTTATAAATTTATTTTTTGTTTATTTGTATGTGGTAATTTGTATTTTTTTTTAAATAACAACATCCTAAACCCTAAACCCTAAACCTTAAACCTTAAACATAAATTTTAAAAATTCAATCTTTTCATAATATAACTTCAATCTTAAACTTAAACTCAAAATTTAATCATTTAAAAATTAGAATCTCAAACTTAAAAACTTCGAACACTAAATATACACTCTAAATCTAATACCCTAAACCCCAAACCTGAACCCAACATATAAAGTCTTTAGTCTAATCTAATATTTTTAACATCAAGTCTTAAATTTAAAAGATCCTAATTTTATACTATCCAATGCGTACAAAAGTTAATTTTCAAATTTTAAATCTTAACCTTTTATTATATATATATATATATACCTCAAATCATATATTATCATTACTTTACATTAAACCATATCACATATTTCAAATGCTATATCACAGACATTAACATTTAAATAAAAACTGAATTTTAATGATGAAACCAAAATATAAAATCATATTTTTGTATTATCTAACATAGAAATTACTATACAAATCTACTAAGAGATAAAACAACATAAAATAGAAATAAAAATTGTCATTGACCTACCGGGATCACATTCTTTACCATTGGATTAGATTTAATTTAACAGACCAAATCTAACAATACTCTCTCTTTCTTTTTTTTTTCTCCGTGTCGACCGACTTTTTGACTATCTCTTTGCCTTTATTTTCTTTTTCTTTCTGAAAACTAGTCTATCTATAGATTCTCTCTCAATCTTTAATATCTCTATCAACAAATTCAAAACTTATTTTCTTCTTCCTCAGTCATCTCCTTCAACTTTGTTTCAATCAAAGCAGATTCTTCAAGCCATGGCTGGAGGAAGACATGACAACAACGCTGGATCTGTCTCTCTATTAGTTTGAATCTAATTTTATTTGTTTTGTTTTTAGGGTCGATTCAACACATGAGAGGCTGAAGAAGATGATGGTACATCCGCTCGTCACCACCACCATCGCTTCTCAGATCCATCCGTCTTCACCGGGGTCATGTTCTCATAGAAAGTCCTTGTCTTTGATCGGCCATTCAAAGGAGATATCTTGCCGGAGTCGGAACGAGCCGGAGTCGAAGCGGGAGTCGAGTCGGAGCTGTGTCGGATTATGTATGCGGAGGAAGACGGTGAGATGATGACACGGTAAGGAGAATTGGTGGAGGAGTTTATGATGGTGGAGGATGGAAGAAGACATCAGATGGCGTAGCTGACAGCGTGTTTGAAGTGTCGATGGTGGAGGATCCGGTAAAGGTGGCCGCGGAAGTGAAGCTCTGCGGCAAAGGAGGCGGAGGCGCGAAGAGTTAGGGATTTTTTTTATGTTTTTTTTTGTTTTTTTTTTTTTACAATTAAAACAAATTTGGTTTAACGTGTAAACTGAATTTATTTGTAAAATGGTTATAATTAATAAATAAATTTTAAATTTTTGTTTCTAAATTAGTTTTTAATTTGATTTTAATTAATTATTTTTAATTAATTAATTTTTAATCAATTAATTTATTTAATTTTTAATTATAGTGTTATATCTATGTCATTTTAACAATTGTATAGAACCAATCGCTATCGATGTTTATTAACTATAGAATTCGAAAGATCCGCTATCAAAAGTGTCAGACCTATGATAACGGGCGCTGTCAGAGCGTTTTAAGAAATATTATTATATTAAACTCATAGCATTTAACGACGCTATTAATATCCAGATTTCCTGTAGTGATTTATTCCTACTAAAGAGTTCTGGTATTTCTAGTTATTTCTCGACTTCACCTTCTTAAGTAATACCAAGGGTTTGTCGTAAAAAAATAACATATATAATTGAAAATTTTACTCATTGACAATGGAGAAAATGATTTTTTTTTTCTCCTCCTCTTACTCATTTTTCTTTGCTCCTCTTCTCACCTTTCTGCTTAACGTCGATATGCATGTTTTCTGGTGGAGGTCTTGCCGTTGGGGTTCAAAATCTGCTCCAGGGGGAGATAGATCTGGCTTGCTGAGCTCTTCTTCTTCTAGAGCTTAGACGAGGCGTCGAGGGTTTTGCGGCCGAAGAAGTCAGCTTTTTAGGGCAAGGCTAAGGCGGATATAGTTTTCTCGTTGTAGATCTTTTCAGCGTTCTTAGCGGTGGAGGCACATGAGGTACATGACTGCCTCTCTGCTCTGGTTCATATTTTGTTGGTGTGCGAAGTCAATTATTCGGTGTGGAGTGGAGTGTGTAACTTTCTTTGTATCGAGGCTTGGTGTCCTGTCTTGGAAATAGGTCTAGATTAAGCTCAGGGGAGGCAGCAGATGTCTTGTTCTCTGTCGGCGCGTGCTTAGGGTATTGGCAGTTGTGTGATTGTTGTTTCCTTGGGGGTTTAGCGTGTGCAGTTTAGGTACTGTTGTACTGAGTTGTCGTTATGGTAGCTTATGTTTCAATGTCGAGGCTGCTCTCTGTTTTCTTGTTCCTCTCATGTCCTTCCATGTTTGAGAATCAAGATTGCTCTAGCCATTTTGCGAGTGGTTTTGAGTTTCTTTCAGTCATGCTTCATTGGTTTTCACTTCATCTCTCCAGTGTGGCCAGCCCTGAGGCGTAAAGATGACCGGTTTCAGGTTCTTTGGACCTTAGCAGAGAGCCTTAAATTGTGCTAGTTGGGTTCTGATTTCTGAAGATCTTGGTGTTTGATGTTGTCTCTACCGCATCCCATATTTGTTCTGAGGATGGATGGATGGATTTCGTTTGGTGGTTCCGAGATCATCCAGCATATTCAATCTTCACCTGCTGGTTTTCGAGGCCCTATGTATCATCACAGCCTCTCTTCCATTCGGGGTTTGCTCTTAATGTCATGAAGAAAGCGAGCTTGAAGCGATCATCTAAGACTAGCTACTCCGGCAATGACTCCAAAAGAACCGGCATCCGAAGCAATGAGTTAAACCTCACTTTTTAAGTGGTTATCATCGAAGACAGAAAACATTTAATGATACTTTAAGGATTTCAGAGCGCTCTAGCGAAACGTATCGGTATGGTGGGCAAACGAAGCTAGTATTGTAATGTTTGAATTAGAAAATTTTATTCAAATTAATACATGAATTTCTGTTTCTTTATACATATATATATATATATATATATACATGATTTTTATTTTTTTTTGGTGTAAGAAAATACGATGTCTTCAATGTTAGAACTTAGAATATTCCAAATTAAAACCAAGAAAAATACTACGGGCTCCAAGTTTATTATACGTCACTGAATAAATAAGGAAATTTTTTTTTTAAAGCAAAAAAATGATAACAATGTCTCTTTAAACTAATATCTATTTTGTGTCATTTTTGCCCATAACACCCTTTAATATTTTTGAAAATAAATTTAATAAATAGTTTTACAAAAAAAAAAAAAAAAATAGTAACTTTTGATAAAATACCAATATGAACTTTAGAGGTATTTTTTCAGATGTTTAAATCATAAATTTTAGATTATATTCTAAATAAAGTATAAATGACATTCTGCGAAGTAGAAAACAAAATCTACTTTTTTCATTGAATCTAAAATGTTTAGAATATGTGATCTACGTAAATAAGAGTATTCTAAAACTATTTAGAATACACATTCCGCGCTCAACCTACTGATCTAAAATCTTTAGAAATCAAAATCTACACATTAATATAAATCTACAACACGTAGAAACCGACTTCTACAGATTTACTGTAAATCTAAAACATGTAGAAATCAAAATCTGCATATTACTATAATTCTAAAAACCTGTAGAAATCGATTTGTACAAATTAGTTACGTTGTATTCTACAGATAAAAAATCAGTTCCTAAAAATATGGAAACAAAATATTTGGGAATATTCACTTTCATATTTTGAAAAAAAATCGATTTTTTTATAAAAAAACAAAAAAAACAAAAAAACAAAAAAAAATTACAACTTTAAGGGCAATAAATAATTAGTTAAGTCATAACCTTAAATGGTTGGTAGCCTCATAATAAGAATTAAATGTTTAAGCAATTATATATATCAAAAGCAGTTAAGATCCCAATATGGATTGAAGCTGCTGCATTTCAAAATACTCATCTCTATCGCATTGACCAAAAATTCGTCCGTACAACTCTTCATAATCATCCACTTCCAAATCCTGCATCCACCCCCTCCTCGGCGAGTCCAATGGAAATTCATTAATCGCCTGAATCTGATCCGGAGACAATCCGACCCGAGAATGTCCCTGACCCGACCCGAGATCTGCTTCAGTAGACGACACGCCCGGTTTAAACAGCAGTGCTGCCTCCTGAGCAGCAGCTTGAATGTGCTCGGAACTTGAGCTTTGCGGCTGAGGAAAACTGTCAGCAAGCTCCGGAAAGTTGACATGTGTCCCACGTCCTCGGAGGTGAATAGCCGCAACGTCGTAAGCAGCTGCGGCCATTTCGGCCGTCTCGTAGCTTCCGAGCCAAATACGGGTTTTCTTACCGGGTTCTCGGATTTCCGACACCCATTTTCCCCACTTCCTCTGGCGAACGCCTCTATAAGGCACTTGGTCAACAGAGAATCGTTGTTCTAGTTGACCAACATTTTTGTTTTCCATGTAACTAATACAAACGTGTTTAATACCTATGAGAGGGGTGTGTGTGTGTGTTTTGAAATGTGCTTAATTAGATCGAGGACAGAGTTATAGAGTCCGTGTTTAAGTGGAATCGTATATATAGACAGTAAAAGAAAAGAAATGAAATGATGGGATGGAAGTTTTGTGGAAGACTTTGTTTGGTTTCAGGTGAAGTGAGCTTCCCACGTAGTTACCTGTGGAGTGGGACTATGCTGTCATGCATGCATGTGTCTAATTCTACAGAATCGACGGGTTTCTATAATTTAAAAAGATGTTCTTTTGACATGAATAAACAAGTGCATTTTTCGAAAGCTGTTTTAAATAAATAAATAAGTGAATAAATAGGTGCATTTGCAGCTATAATCTCTGCTAAACATTATAGGATATTCAAAACAATTTATATTTTCATTGAAAATCAGTATTATTGCCATTTTATACAACTTGATTATATCATCCCAAACCATTTAATATTTAACACAAATATTAAAATAAATTAGAATATGTAACAATAAAAATATATTACAGGTAAAAATCATATTAGCCATTTATATATATATATATATATATTTAACAGAATATATTAAAATATGTTTTTCAAACATTTTTCAAAAATTGTTTGGTTTTCGATGCGGATTGGGTTTGATATTGGTTTTCAGTTATAACACTTGAAAAACCGTTCAAGTATATAGGTCTGGTCTAATAGATTATGAGACTTTGATTTTCAGGTCAATTCCAAGTCAAGTTTTTAAGGTATGAATATTCTTGACTAATTATGTTAGATAACTATTAAGAAAATATAATATGTTACAAAGTTTAAGAATAAATATTAAAAATAAGTTTTGAAATGCATATAGTACAAATGTATAGTTTTGCAACTTGACATATTTAATATAGTTACCAAAAGTTATATTAACTTAGATATGATTACAGAAAAACACAAATATAAAAATTAAAAGCAAAAATAATATACTCGCCATTTGAAAGTGCGCATCAGAATCTAGTATTCATATAATTTAGCATTATTTATTTATAGTTATATTTTCAGATATTTATATAATTTGAGATTTATTTTTTAAAAGAAAATCAATAGTTACATATCTTTAATAACAAAATTATACATGAAAAAAAGAAAAAGAAAAATGCATACATGGTTTTCTCAACAAAAACATACATGATCTTCAAATAGCCGGAAACGACTTCGTAAGGATCTAATTTTACTATCCTTGCTGGCAGTTATACGATTATTGATTATTTTTTCTTAGTCAGTTTAGTAGATTGTGTTTTTTTGGTAAACTTTTTAGACCAAATGCAAAGAAAGTTTATTAATTGGTTCGTACGTCTTTCTTTTTTTTTGACAAAAACTTAATTATACTTCTTTCTTACATTTTAAAATACTTATAAGTTATAACATTGATTTTAAATTAAGGTTTCGATTGGCAATGTTGTACAGCCAATTATGTTAATGCCACCGATTTTTAAAAATAATATAAAACATTTTTTTTTCTTTTATATCTCCCCGCTGCTGTTTATACGGACAACATCGCTGCTTTTTTTTTTATATTTAGAATTGTGAGCACATCCTTTATATACTAAAAGATAAACACGGTAATAAATGCGTTCACATTATAATAGACATAAGACAGTTTAATAGCGATTTGAGAATTAGTATGTTGATGTATCACGTGTAGAAAGCTTCTTAGCTAAACTCTATATAAATGTGTCAACACTATATACATTATGTTTTTTTAATATAAAACTCACATGTAGGATTCAAATAAAATTTACGTTATCCGGAATTTTCGGTTCGAATCAAAATGGATAACAAATCAAAAACCAATTATATATATAATATTATTTTTATTGTTTACGGATTGAGCTGGGCAAAGTATTCATAAATTTTGATTCAATTTGTTATTTGTTTTGATTCGAATCGAAAAATCTGGATATTCGTAACTCTACGAAGCAAAAAAAAAAACTAAAATGCAATATTTGTAAAAAAAAAGTAAATCACAAATACTAATATTATTAGGAACGAATATCCAATTCAATCCGCTATATACATATAAATACATATATTTAAAGAATTATATATATAAGTTATATATTATAGTTTATATAAGTTTTACAACATTTGAATTTATTATATTAGGCATTCAAATTTAAAAGGTTAAATAATGTTTTATTTTTGTAGTAAAATATTATTATTTTTAGATTTCTTCATTTATTTTAAAAAAAATTATTTTGCTTACAGATCAAATCGGATATCCTTTAAAATTCTAAAAAATTTCGGATATCCGAGACACTAAATATCCATGTGGCTAAGGATCAAATCGACACAAATGCCTCCAAATACCCGGAAATTCGATCCTTGCCCACCCCTATTGATGGATAAAATTTGATTTTCTTAATATAAAATTTATTTTACTAATGTCTAGGTATATTTCATTTTTAATTCATTTTCTTTTAAGAATTTTATATGTCATGTGTTATTTTGAACAAAAATATCATTTAATATTAATTAACATAATTTTTATATATTTATCCACCACCTTTATATACTTTTACATACACATACATGTGGACTTTGACGTAAATACCTTATAACTAAATATTCACCACAACTGAAGTATCTAATTTTCTTGGAAGTTGAAATATTATTTTTCTTAATGCTTTTGTCACTATCAACTATTATCCGTTTAGAAGCTACAATAAGAAACCATAGGTTTGACATTAAAACTATCTAAAATTCAGAACATGAAAGCAAACAAATAATAGTAACTTTTTGTCATCACCAGAAAAACCAAAAACATAAAACATTTCAACTGAACAAACCAAAATAAATATTGATTTAGAATGATTGTTATATTTTAGGAGATTCAATCTAACTTAAAACCAAACCAATATCCAACTTAACCAGATTTACTGTCTCTTTATTAAAAAAATAATGAATTTAATAATCATATTCCACGTAAGACGCAGATTATTACCTAGTATTTATTATTTCTAAATATATGATTTTCTAAAGTTCAGTACTAATCAAGTAATCATACAGAATATTAAATGGTTTTGATAAGAAAAAATAGGTACTTATTATTTAGATAGTCTTATTCTATAAATCTGTTGTCCAATAATTCCTTTTTATTATTTTGATATCACCAAGTAAATCGTTTAAGTAAATGTAATCATTTACTATTTGAAATGCTGATTACAGTAATTGTTCTCTACTTTTCTATGTGTAGGTTTGAACTTTCAAGTACGCGTTGGTTTAATTCGTAGTCTCTCGAATCTTGATTATCCCATAAAACAGCATAACACGATTTTTGAACATATGTCCAAGAGTCAAGATGTAGAAAAAAAGGAGCACGAGACCAGACAGAAGTGTGATGATGACATTTACTCTAAAAGAATATGAAATCTGTATCTACCCATAG
The DNA here is from genome assembly GCF_000695525.1 of Brassica oleracea var. oleracea. Lineage (NCBI taxonomy): Eukaryota > Viridiplantae > Streptophyta > Magnoliopsida > Brassicales > Brassicaceae > Brassica > Brassica oleracea. Next base: position 28,145,718 of record NC_027752.1, read on the forward strand.
ACTATCAAGTTGACCAAATTAGTGTAGAGTTCGTTACGAAGGTGCGGAGAAAGAGAAATCTATTAATGTTAACCAAAACACGATTTAAGAGCATCCCTATTGAGAGTTCAAGGAGAGTTTACACAGTTTTTAGAAAACAAAAATACCAAAATAAATAAAAGAAGTTAACTTGTTTCCTGCAAGGTCACTGCATTGAACCCGGGTCATCACTGTAGCGCGGGTTCCACGGCACGTGACGGTCTGCGATTGATCCGATTAATTAATTTAAAAAAAAAAAAAAAAAATCAAACAGAAAAAATAAAATAATAAAAAAATACTTTGTGAACCTCTTTAATGGAGTTCAGTGATGCAAATGCGCTAACAGATGTAAACTACTGAAGCCAGACTGTCATCCAAAGTGTTTGACAAAAAAAGAAAAAGAAAAAAAAAAGACTGTCATCCAAATAATTTATTGGATTATAGTAAAGCCTCGCGTGTCGAATTTTTCACTAAAAGAAAATAAATGGTTACGTGAGGTCACTACCACCGCCACTAACCACCACACTCGCAATCCGTACGGACCTGGATAATCCGGTGGTCAAAAAGGTCTCCATGTCAATCTCACCGTCCATATTCTCGAGGGACCCTACATATGAATGAATATAACAAAAATAACTTTTCAGTCTATTCCTTTTTTCCAAAGATAAATCAGTCTATTCGGGATCATACCAGCACTAATATACCGGATCCCATCAGAATTCTACGGTTAAGCGTGTTTAGACGAGAGTAGTAATAGGATGGGTGACCTCCAGGAAAGTTCTCGTGTTGCACACCTAAAAAAAAGATGTTTCAAAAAAAAAAATCAGCCTATTCATTTGAACTCTCATATATGTCTATTTGTTCAATAATTTACTATTTTATGACCGGCTCTTGAAATGACGAGTATATTTTTTGTTTTAATTTTTTTTTGAAAATTTTAATTTTTATATTTGTGTTTTTCTTGTAATCATATTTGTGTTTAATATTAATTTAATAAAATTTTTGGTAACTATATTAAATATATCAAATTGCATAACTATATATTTATGCCATATACATTTCAGAAATTATTTTTAAATTTTATTCATAAAGGTTGCAACATATTATATTTTCTTAGTACCTAACATAATTAGTCAGGAATATTTGTACCTAAAAAAATCATTTCAGAATCAACTCGAAAATCACAATCTCATACTTTATTAGACCTTACTTATATATTTGAATGGTTCTTAAAGTGTTATATCCGAAAACTAATATCAAACTCGATCCGCACCAAAAACCCAACAATTTTTTCGAAAAATATTTTTAAAAATCTAAATATTCTGATATATATATATATATATATATATATATATATA
>NC_027752.1:28147627-28237266 GCF_000695525.1 Brassica oleracea var. oleracea
TGAATTGCGATGTATTGTTATTTAATTATAGTTCAATTGTTTTACAAATTGTTCTTTATTACTATAACATTATGGTAATAGTTATTAACACAAATTTAACTTATATAACAAATAGATATTCATGTATTGTTATAAAATAGATACATATTTATATGTTTCTACTTTTAATCGGTTTTGTTCGATTTATTCGGTTTAATCGGTTATATACCAAACCATATCCAAATCCTACGGTTTTTATAAAATTATATCCATTCGGTTTATATGGTATATACCAAAACCAAACCATATTGTCTATTTCGGTTCGGCTCGGTTCGGTATGGTTCGGTTTTACCATATTGAACAACCCTAGTATTCACTAACTTTAAGTAAAATCACATTTAATAAATATTTTTTAATCGAATAACCTATTTAAAACCCATTAAACTAAATGAGTTTTTATGAATATTTATTTCTATTAAATGTCCACTTAAACCTGGTTAAACCCAATTTTTAACATCATGTGCTTTGTTAATTGATAAACTTAATGTCTTTGTAAAATATTTAAAATTTGAATAAACTAATGTCTAGTTGAATAAATTAATCTAGATTCTGACCTTTCCTTTCAAAAGGCGGGTATGTTTTTTGTTTTAACTATTTTTGATAAATTTAATTTTTTAATTTTTGTTTTTTTTAAATCTTTCTGTTCCATATTAATTTAATTAATTATTTAAACTTTATTCCTAAAGTCTGCAACATATTGTATTTTCTTAGTAGTTACCTAACATAATTAATGAAGAATATTCCTACCCAAAAAACCAACTTGGAATCGACCCAGAAATCAAAGTCTCATACTCTATTAGACATGGCCTATATACTCGAGCGGTTCTTAAAATGTTATATCCGAAAACCAATATCAAATCCAACCCGCACCGAAAACCGAACAAATTTTTGAAAAATGTTCTGTTAAATACATATAGATATATAAATGAGTTAATATGGTCTTCACTAACTTTAAATAAAATCACATTTAACCATGAGTCTTTATGATTTCAAATGAGCTTTGATATTTATAAAATTGCGACAAACATGAAAAAGTATGATTACTTAAATTAAGTTGTAACCATTATATTTATGAGAGTGATCATTGTTGTATGTAGTCTAACAATACTGTGGTATGAGTTTAGCTCGAAAGAATTTTGCAAATCTCTACAATAATAATTTATTTTTATAGAAATCAAAAGATCGAATTCACAAACTCACTTTCGTATTGCTTTAGAAAAATAACTAAAAAACTAAAGCTTAATCACTTCACACAATTCGTTGGTGATACAACAACATATATAGGACTAGATAATCCTAATCCTATTAGTAATCATTCTTTCAGTATTTCATATTCCCTATTGATAAACATAACAGTTAGATTTAGGATAGCTTGTGGTTCAAGCTAGCTCCCAAGCTTGAACCAACAGTCTCCCCCTTAAGCTTGATTTCATCTTCACATACTACTTGCATTCCAATAAAACTCCTCATATCAGCAAAACGAACTCGGCTAAGGGACTTAGTAAGTATATCAGCTCGTTGCTTATTTACCGGGACGTGTTCCACCTCAACTTGATCGTTTTCAACGCACTCTCGTATGAAGTGAAACCTCCTGTGAATGTGTTTGCTTCGACCATGAAAAACGGGGTTCTTAGTGAGTGCAATCACAGACTTATTATCAACCCGTATAACCACCCTTTTGCAACCATCACCTACGACTTCACTTAACAGTTCCTGGAGCCATATGGCTTGCTTCGCAGCTTCCGTGGCGGCCATAAATTCTGCCTCACAGGATGATAACGCCACAATCTCTTGCTTTTGAGAACACCAGGTTACGGGACTGTCTCCAAGATAAAAGATATGTCCGGTTGTACTCTTGTCATCATCTCGTCGACATTGTGAGAACTATCACTGAATCCCACCAATGCTTGCCTTGACGATCGTGTAAACCTCAAACCAAGATTAGTAGTACCTCGCAATTACCTCAGTACTTGTTTCAAAGCCGCACCGTGAGACTCCTTATGTTGTTGCATATATCTACTAAGCATACCGACACTGAAAGAAAGATCAGGCTGTGTGTGTAATAAATAGCGAAGGCACCCAATGCTTCTTCTATACTCCCTCTCGTCGATGTCTCTTTTTCGTGACGACTTAGATAGCTTGACGTTCATGTCCATATGTATATGAGTAAGATTGCAATTGTTCATACCATCTTCTTCGAGGATCTTCTTAGCATATCGATCTTGTGATAGCACAATTCCTTCATCAGTTTGACGGACCTCAATACCTAGATAGTAAGTTAGTCTACCAAGGTCGCTCATCTCAAATCTTCGGGCCATCTCCTTCTTAAACGTAATGATAGACTTCAATGACGAACCTGTCACAAGTAAGTCATCAACATATACGCAAACAACAAGCAAATCCTCCTTCTTCTCCTTTCTATAGAGTGACGATTCTTTCGAACAACGGGTGAAGCCTAACTCTTTCAAGATCGTATTGAGTTTGATGTTCCATGCCCTAGGCGCCTGTCTCAAACCGTAGAGAGCCTTATGTAGTTTATAAAATTATTTGATCGCTTGATAAAATCGTTATCTACTCAGAAACAAACGGTTCTTAATTATATTTTTATTAATACAAATTCATTTATTAGAGTTAAGTGTCACCGAGTATCCGAAACTACCAAGTTCTAGAAGTAGTTGGGTTTGACTGAATTATATCTTATTAATTAGGCTAAGACAACATTATATATAAAAATTATTTTTAGATGATATTATTTATTTTATGTTCATTTACATATTATGAAATAACATATATATATATATATATATATATATATATAAATTACTGGGAAGCGAGTAATAGTTATCTATATAATTAAGTTGGAGTAAAAAAATTTAAATAATAAGTTTATTTATTTATATAGTATATAATTATTTATATGATATTAAAATAGTTATATAGTATATTTTAATATGAATTTTTATTAACTGAAGCTTCCTACTCATATGATTTTATTAACATTTTTATATTTGCCGTAACAAAATTTTAGCCATCAATCTCAAAATTTTCAGTGTGAGATTTTTAATAATTTTAGTAATTTATAATTTTGAAAACAAATTCAATGCAAATTTTGAAATTAAGATATCAAGGTCTCAATACTTTTTCAGAGCAAATTTTAAAATTAACATATTTTTGTATTTTTATGGTATATAGCTTAATTTAAACAATATTAAATTATATATATATATATATATTTAATCTTAATATCGATTAAATGAGATTTCATATTCATATGATTTTATGATCATTCGTATCTTGCTATAACAAAATAAAATTTAAACCACTGATCACAAAAATTTCAGTATGAGAATTTTAACAGTTTTAGTAATTTATAGTCGTTTTAAAAAATTCAAATATATCATATAAGAAAAAAATCTAATTTTTAGTATATGGTTAATGTAATTAGTTAAATTTTTTTAATAATATAAAATTAAACAAAAATGATAGAGAATACAAAAATTGTTATCAAAATTATTAATTATCATATATATATTAATCATATTAGTTAATTTCATAGTTTTAATTTAAGGAAAATATAGAATATTGTTCGTACACTACTAATCAGTTTGATAGTTCGTTTGATAAAAAATATAATATATGTTTATCTGGACAAACCTAAGGATTTTAAGAATTATCTTAATGGTGACACATAGCCACTTTAAATGACCACTTTAAATGTTGTAATGCTTCTTAAATTAATATATAAATGAATCTTATTTTAGTTTCTTCAATATCTCATTTTTGTACTCATAACAGAAATATCTTTAAAATGATTAAATATTGAGAACTTAAAATTCTATTTTATTTGTTACAAATACCAATCATTTTTGGAGCAAACTTCAAATGTCACGGTGAATGCAAATACATTGCAAATATATAGTTTTCTTGCCTCTAAAGTAAACAAGGAGAGAGTGGAGCGCCGCAGAGACAGTCGTTGCCGGCGAATGCGCTAACCGGGAACTTTGTTGTTGGAAGCTTTCCGCAAAGATGGTTTTGGCTCAAGTTCAGTCTCTGCAGACTGGCCACAGTTTCTGGCACCATCCCGAATACCAAATTCCTTGACAGATCCAAGGTTTTCAGCGTCTTTGCGAACGTCAAACTCCCCATATCGAATCTAAGTTTGTTTCCCGCTGCTCGAAACTCAAGCAGATACTCTGTCTGGTTAAGGAACCTTTCTAGACTCCCTGAGATCTCGTTTTTCGACAGATCAATATAATGGTAGTATAAGGGTGCCGCTGGCTCCCAATTTTCTATGCTCATCTTGATCCCGCATTTTGCTAGTTTCAACAAGAAGATGCTCGGTAATGAGGTAACCCACTCTGGAATCGTTTTGAGGTGAAACTGGTTGTACGAGAGATCAAGAAACTCGATGGCGTTAACGTTCAAGGAAGGAAATGGATCATTTAAAAGATTGTGAGAGAGATCAAGATTATTTATATTGGTCAGATTGACCAAACCATTTGGGACGATTCCGGAGAACCGGTTCTTGGAGAGATTCAACTTTTCGAGCTTGTTGAATCTTGATATATATTCTGGAATTGTCCCAGAGAGATTGTTTTTGCTCAGGTCAAGGAGCAGGAGTGTCGGTCCGAGCGATGCAATAGACCGAGGAAGTTTTCCGGAGAATCCATTGCCGGAGAGATCGAGAAATTTGAGCTCCGTCATGGATTCGAAAATATCTGGTATGGTGCCGGAGAGGCGGTTGCCGCCGAGTTTCAGATTCTGCATTAGCTTGAGATTAGCAACCCCTAAGGGTATAGTTCCGGTTAGGAGATTACCGCCAATAAAGAGACCAGATAAACGAGACAGATTTGATATAGAATTCGGTATTGGACCGGTGAACTTATTTCCCTGAAGAAACAAATCTTCCAACTGGCTTAGCATGCTGATGTCGGTAGGAAGGGGACCAAAGAGACTGTTATTCTCGATGTTAACGTATCTAAGCTTCGGTAATTGGAGAAGGAACTGCGGAAAAGATCCAGTGATGTTCCCATGACCTCCTAAGCTAATCACTTCGAGGTGCTGGAGTTTAGCCAGCGAAGGCGAGAGAGTGCCGGAAAGGGAGCGTTCGGGTTTCTTGGGAAATCCGACTAGTGAAAGAATGGTGACACGGTCACCGTTAACGCAAGCGATACCGTACCAGGAGCAGCAAGCAGTACCTTTCTTCCATGAGCTGAGAATGCCAGAAGGATCTCGTGTTATACCCTTTTTGAAAGCTAAAAGACCCGCCTCGTCATCAGGATGACATGTGGCGGCTCCGCTGGGGTTTAAACACTGGAGAAAGATAGTGGCGGCAAATACGAAGAGAGTGAAGGAGCAATAGTTCATGGTGATATCGTGGGATTGAGAGAAGTTATTGTTAGCTATTTGTAGATGGAAGGAGACTCCTTGAGAGCTGGGGATTGAGAGAAGCTATTGTTATCTACTTATAGAGGGAAGGAGACGACTTGAGAGCTGGAAAGTCAAAGTCCACGATTTTGACCTATTCATTTGCATGTGGCAGAAAGTGGTATGTCCGTTTCTCATGCCACGTTGTCTTGTCTTTAGAGAGAAAGGTTGATTTCATTATCCTATGCAGCAACTTGTGCGAAAAGAGGCTGGGCAAATAAACCGAACCCGAAAACTCGAACCGAATCCGATCCGATAAAAATGAATCCGAACCGATCCGAACCCGGCGTAAATACCGAATGGGTCATGTTTTGTGGTATTTCGGGTTATGAGTATTATCCGAACCGAACCCGAATCTAAATGGATATCCGATAGAACCCGAAACATTCAAAACCTCGAAAAGATCTTGTACCAAACATGATCTCAGTTCCTAATATGTATCCAAAATATACTAAGAAATATTGAACATCTAAAATACTTATCTATTACATGAAGGTTGGTGGTTCTATTACATGAAGGTTGATGGTTAAAGATGGCCGTTGAATCTTGAAGTATTTAGATTTAGATTTTGTTTTCGTTAAACAATGTTTCTCATCTCATGAGAATTTGGTTTTCGTTTTATGTTTTTGTTTATTTGGTTTTCTTTTTATCAGTAAATATGTGTACTTTTCGTTTGAATTTGAATGATCACGGTTGATGTTCCTTATTTTTGAATCGATTTTACTTTTAAGTTTTGGTTACAAAATAGGTACAAATCAGGTATTTTAAAACTGAAAAACTGATTTTACTTATGTTTTGGTTATAAAATAAATAAAAATCAAGTACTTTTAAACCGAAAAACCAATTGGGACCCGAACCCGAAAGTATATTGGGTTGTACCGGTTCTTTGAAGATTTACTAACCCCGACCCGAACCCGATAGAATCCGAACCGGTCCCGAACCGAACTTTCATATAATCCGAATGGGGCTGATTTTGATAAACCCGAAAAAATGAAATCCGATTGGATAAAACCGAAACCCGATTGGGACCCCGAATGCCCAGGCCTAACGGGTATTTATGGGTATTTTAATTATAGATCCGAACCGACCCGAACCCGACCCGAAAAAGGTTATTTTGTTGTATAAGAAGTAGGTTTAGCCGTGGCAACCAACATAAATGAATGAAAAAAAGAGAAAACTTGCAAAAATGGTCACTTTTAAGTAGGAGGCGAGAAAACAGAACCAAACCAAACCAAACCAAACCAAAACATATGTCTAAACCATTTGGTTATAGATTTTATCAACCAAATCGTTCGGTTGGTTTTGTTTAAACCGAACCGAACCAAAAACCGAAATATATTAGTAATTATATTAACTAAATATACTAATAATATTAAGTTTTAAAATATTGAGATATTGGTTCCCATAGTCCTAGATATGATCATAATTAGAGAAGTACCACACATAACTAGAAAATAATTTATATTCCAGTTTTACCCCTATAACCTATAATCTAACTCTTACATAGTGTCTCGAAAATGTCAGTTAAGTGCAGAAAAAGACTTTATCCAGCGAATTAAACTAATCGACATGACCCATCTGTTTTTCTTGAAAATACATGATATTCGGCAAGTAAGCTAACTCAATGATTCAAATTTGATAGCAACTATTTTACTTTTTTGGTAAATAATATTTATATTATTAACTAATTAAAAATATAATATTTTAAATCCTTACTATTAAAACTGTTTGAGACATAATAATAAAGTTTAATGTGTTACAATTATAGATAGCCGATAACTAGTTACCACATACAAATATGATTTATGTTCCAGTGAAAAACAACATGAGAATTATCAGCTAATATATGTTACCGTGTAAAACAAAATATTATATCTATGTTAATATGTGTGTTTCTTTATTATATGTACTACATGACATTTAAGAGCTAATACCCATGTTAATAGCTACTATATCTTTTGAATGATACATCAAATTATTAACAACCTACAATAATGATTATTGCATGCTAACTTTGTTATTTTACTCGTTAATTTAAATTTTAGTAACTAACTTATCTATTACAGGATAAATAATATATTAGATTAATAACTAATGCTAAATTATAAATATTGTTATTATGTTATTGATTTGTTGACGCGCCATAGGTAACGCTTCACTTGCTAATCAAATAAATATCTTAATATATAGTATATAGGGATAATTGCCAAAACGGAACAAAAATTCAGCATGGTTGTCCTTTTGGTATAAAAAAAATTTTGTTTACTTTTTCTCTCTTCTACCCTTTCCAATTCTAAAACTTAATGAAATAAATAGTTTTATGAATAAAAAAATTGAAAAGTAGAAACAATTGATAAAACACCCATATACACAAACATATTTTTTTTTTGGTTAAAAACATGATAAATTAAATTTTAAAATTACGTTCTACTAAAAATAGAATTCATCTTCTACGAAAAATGGGTCAGTAGAAAGTGAATTCTAGGTTATAAAATATTTTCTAAAATTTTGACTTAAAATTATATAAATAAATATATTTTTTAATTAAATTTTTACTTTAATTCGTTTTTAATATTTAAATGCTTTTAGAATGTATCTTTTTATTAATTTGATTAATCATAAGTTAGTTTTGGGATTATGAAAAGATAATACTAAAACGACAACTTAATGATGGTATTATACTAAAAGGACAACCATGTTGAATTTTTATTTTGTTCTGGCAATTTTCCCTACTATATATATTATAAGGTGCCACAAGTATCACTTAACTACACGATGATATTTATGTTCAATTTTAACAAATTTTATATTTTTTGTTTTACATTTGTTAGAGGAAAGAGAAGAAAAATAATAAGAAGAAGAGTGTAAAAGTAAAAATCATGGGAAGAAATATGAAAGAGAAAAGAGAATGTGAAGGGTAAGTGTAAGAAAAAGTAGAGTGTAAAAATATCAGAAGAAAGATAGTGTAAGAAAAAAAAAGTGTAATAGTGTGTAAGATGAAAGAGAGTGTAATAATGTGTAAAAAGAAAGTGAGTGTAAAGAAGGGTATTTTTGAAAATCCAAAGTAAAAATGGTAGAGCAATCTACACATATATCAAATCATGTGTATATTACTAATTTTGATATCAATTATGTATATTCAGCAAATTCTATAATTGGCTCCCATAGTCCTTGGTGTCATCATAATTAGAGAAGTATCCCTCGTGACTAGAAAATAATTTTGATTACAGTTTTACCTATATAACCTATAATCTAACCCTTATATAGTGTCTGGAAACTGTGAGTCAAGTGGAGAGAGAGACCATCAAAACATGACTTTATCCAGAGAATTAAACCAATCAACGGGACTCATCTGTTTCTCTTGAAAATACATGATATAGACGAGTAAACCAACTCAATGATTCAAATTTGATAGCAACTATTTTTCTTTTGTTAAATAATATATATATTATTAACTAATTAAAAATACAATGTTTTAAATCCTTACTATTAAAATTGTTTGAGGCATTCGTTGATAAAAAAAAGAACTGTTAGAGGCATAGTAGTAAAGTTTAACGTGTAACAATGATATATAGCCGATAACTAGTTACCACATACAAATATGATTTATGTTCGAGTAAAAGCAACATGAAAATTATTAGCTAATATATGTTACCTTGTAAAACAAAATATTATATCTATGTTAATATGTATGTTTATTATACGTTCTACATGATATTTAACAGCTAATACATATATTAATAGCTATTATATTTTTAAATGATACATCAATTATTAAAAACTTACCATAACGATTATTGCATGCTAACTTTGTTTTTTACTCGTTAATTTAAACTTTAGTAACTAACTTATCGATTACATGGTAAATATTATATTAGATTACTAACTAATACTAAATTATAAATATTTTTATTATGCTACTGATTTGTTTAACGCGCTACATGTAACAGTTAACTTGCTATTCAAATAAGCATCTTAACATATAGTATATATTGTTAACGTGCCAAAAATATCACTTAACTTACTTAATTACACAATAATATTTATTTTCAATTTTATCAAATTTTAGATTTCTTTTGTTTTACATATTCGGTTAGAGGAAAGAGAAGGAAATAAGAAGAAGAGTGTAAGATAAAAGTTAAAGTCGTGGGAATAAATATGAAAGATGAAAAAGGATGTGAAAGTGTTAGAGGAAAGAGAGTGTAAAAATATAAGAGGAAAAATAGTGTAAGAAGAAAGAGAGTGTAAGAATGTAAAAGATGAAAGAGAGTGTAAGATTTTGTAAGAAGAAAAAGAGTTTAAGAAAGAGTATTTTTAAAAATCCAAAGTAAGAATTGTAGAGCAATCTACACATGTTAAATCATGTGTATATTACTAATTTTGACACCAGTTATGTATATTTAGAAAATTCTCTCTAAAAGATTTAACTATTTAACCTAAACAACTAAACAAAACTTTATATGCTTTACTTCAAAATGAATAGAAGAAACACAATTGGAAATAAAATAAAATACAAAAATATAAATCTCATACATTAACTTCAAAACCAAAAATTACCTATGATACTACAAAATGAGATGATGTAGACGCCTTCTGAGAGCTTTTTCCTAGGCCTTCCAGGCCCTCGTTTTGGGAGTCCCGATGAGAGACTTGGGACGTTATGTTTAGGCTGTGAGGCAGAGGCAAACCATTTCCTTCCAAGTGTGCCTTCCGGTGCATGAATAAATAGACCAGCTGAAACATGTGGAATTACTTCCTTGTGTGGCCTTCCAGGTCGATTCTTGGGTGATTTTGAGAAAGGATGTTTCTTGCAATACATCTTATTATGTCTTGCTTGGACACAATTCCCACAGTGATGTAAATGAAAAAATAATAATATAAATATCATAAATAACAAGAGAAGAAATACAAACAACAAAACAAGCATAACAAGAGAAGATACATACTACTTTTGTTCCTCGTTTTGAATTCTTTGGTGGTTCTCTAGGTTCACCTCTATCTCTCTTTCTGTTTTTACCTGGTGGTCTCACTGGAGGTTTCTTAAACAGAGGTGGATTGATCCACACATTAGTTATTACCTTCCACATGTTCATGCCATTAACTGGTTTTAGAGGATGTGCATAACATATCTCCAGTTTCTCAATGGTGAACCAATTAGATAAGTGTTTTCAGATCTTGGTCAGCATTTTTCTCTAAACGCATGGCTGAGACAATGTGGCAGCAAGGAATGCCACCGATCTTGTACATCCTACAACTACAAAAAATGTCACCTCTCATCTTCACCAAAAACTTATCATTGAAGTACCCAACTTCATAGTCTCCTAATCCACAACTCAAAGGACTGCAATTCTTTGCAAGTTCAATATGTTCTTCGAGTTTTGCAACTGATTTATAAATGTAGTTTGCCCTACACTTATCAGCTTCAGCTCTTTTTTGTGATTGCTCACTGGTTTTGTAATCCTTTCTTCTTATATCTTCAAGCATTTCCACAACCGGTTTTGTTCTTGCTATCCTTATAGCTGCATTGAAAGGCTCCCCTAAGTTGTTCTCAAGAGCATCCGAAGATGAGTATTTTGTGAAAAATGCCCTTGACCACAAACAAGACTGAGAAATCTTCAAATCATCATATGTAGCGACTGAAATCTTCTTCAGTTCTTCCATCTGCCTCTCAAAACGTGCTATGTAGTAAGCATCAGCAGCACCCCAGAACAGATCTTTGAACACAGCCCCACCATATTTCTTTTTTCCAGTTGGTGTACACATGCCGAGCACACATCCTATGCTCAACATATGGAAACACATCTTGAACCGCTAATATAAGACTTTTTTGTTGGTCACTTGCTAGAGTTAAACCATTACCTATCCCTAAGCCTAGGTCCTCGACCAAATGCTCAAAAAAAACATAACAATTTATCTTTATTTTCAACCTCCATAATAATGGCCCATGCGATAGGGAAAGTCTTTTCATTAGGATCTCTTCCACAAGCAATTAATAACATTTCATTCATTCTCCCCTTCAGAAATGTACCATCAATGTGGATAATCTTCCTACAAGCACATTTCCACCCATCTTTAAGCACCTGGAAGCATACATAAAACCTATAGAATCATGTCTGCCTCACCTCACATTCAACTGTAGATCCAGAATTTATGCTTTTCAACTCCTCTACATAGTCAAACAACCTTGCAAATGACTGAGCTTGCTCATCGTCAAACTGCTACAAGCATTTTAGTCTTGTCCTTTCACAAATTGTTTTTGGAACATTAATGTTGCGCCTTTGAAGCTTTTGCTGCAACTGAGTAGTTGAGATATTTGGATTAATTCTGAATTCCTCAATGTAGATATCTACAATCTTACTATTTGTTAGGAAATACACTTTACCCCTGTCATGTGCAATTGTGCTCCTCTTTGTAAGCTCTAACAACAACTCTAGACATTCAAGTGATGCTATTATTAATGGAACATGAGATCCTCCATGGAAATTTCTTTTCTGAACAAATTTCCACAACACGCTTACCATCAAACTTATCAAACTTGATATCCCTCCTCTTCCTCACAGCATATTTCGTTATTGCGGTTTTGAAAACTGTTGCTCCAACATGAATATTGTTGGATTACATCAACGATCGAATCACCACCTTCACTATCACTAACACCAAAAGAATCATCCTGCTCTATCACGCCACCTCTCTCTTCAACCTCAGAATCACTACCATAAGAGTCATTTACCCTATTATCTTCATTAGCACTCTCATTCCCAATATCATTTCATCCTCAACATCATTTAGTGAGCCTTTCATATTAAGACGCCTACTCATATAAGGATCATGTTTGGTGAGTTGGTTTTCTCGCTGGTTATAATGGATCGGGTGCAGGGTTCGATTTGCGCCGGACGCAATATTTTTAGTTTAATGTTTGATATCAAAACGACATAGTTTTGATTTCTGTTAAATAGTAAACAGCTGCCATATCATCAATACACAAGTTGTTTATATTGCGGTTTGACTGGTATTTGGAGGTTTGACATGTGGGTTTATGAGTTTGTGGATTAATTTAAAAAAGAAAACACATTGAAGGTTTTTTGCAGAAAATCCTTGATATAAACATTCTAATAGAAATACATGTATATATTTCATGGTTGCAGTTTTTCATACATCTACATTTTCCACCTTTGACAGTGTAAAGTTAAAGTCATTGTTGTTACTTCGAGCAAGCGTCCTATGCACCTGCAACTGAAAAATATAATATTTCACTTAGCTGGGTAAATAACTAACACCCAGAACTATTGTCAAAAATACTATCCATATTGTAAGAAAATATTGTTCGGCTAATTTTTTATTATGTTTGGGGTACCAAATATATTGTCTAATTAATATATATTGTAGCTGGGATACTAAAACTATTGTGCGGATAACATATATTATATTTACACATCAAACTAATAATATCAAATAACAAAATCAATTACCTTATTGAATCATGTCGCTTATTGTCCCCCAACATTTCACATTATGAGGTTTTGTATGATAGATCTCGCTCGTCAATTTGCACAAGGAAGCTACGGAGGATCATTGTAACGGCTCGCACTCTTAGAACTTAGGAAGAATCATGCGAGGGCTGGTGAAGTAAACAACCTCATGAATCAAAATATCTACAACATCTGGTTCAACTTTTGAATGTTTCAATGCTGGTTTTGCGTGGATTGACAAGAACTGAATTAATGAGAAGGAACGAGGTGCACAATGCACACAGCCGTGTTCATCTTTTTCGCTAATGATCCCACCATCATCTCAGTTAAAATCTTATCGGATATAGAAAGGAAGGAAGAGAATAGATCAAAAGTTTCAATTTTTTTAACATGTGTTTCTCTCTCCATTGTCTATTACTCTCTCTTTTGAACATGCAATAGTCACACACCTTTACATATACCCAATTGTATTTTTCTGCCATTTTATCTTCAAAAGCAAAAATTGTATTTTATCCTCCAATAAAATAAAAAAAAATTCCATTAATTCTTAGACTTTTTTATTTCCTGTTTAAGCTGGAGCATTTTGGTAAAAACAGAGGATCACATATTGAGAAGTTTTAGCATATGAAGACCATTCACATTTGATTGGTTTACTTGAATTCACTAGAAGAATAAAAAAGAAACAGAGGAAGAAAAGAGAGAATGGAAAAAAAACAACAATGGTGAAAAAAGTTTATTTAGTTTTATGTCGTACACTTGTCGTTTAGAAAATCTTAACCAACAAATCAAACTAAATCTCTAATGCCAGCGACAACGTTGTACGTCACCTATGGCACGTAAGACAAATCCTCCATTATACATGGCAATATCGTCATTTTACCAACCTCAATCTCACACGCACCATATGTTTACTGTTTTGATTTTTATTTAATTTCACTGTCTTGCATTGTTTTTTTAAACGAATTAACTATTAACTTTCTTACTCTTCTTAAGATTTTTCATTAATGGTTGTTTTGTCATTTAACATATTCTTATAGTCAAGTCAAATTATGACACTAAACTACTAACATTATTTTTGGGGCATACATATCTTTGGATTCAACTAAATCCATTTTAAAATATATGGGCAACTCCTAGATCTGATTTAATAACAAAGTAGGTCTGAGACGGATCCAAATATCCAGATCTGGATTCAAATATGTCGGATCCGTGGATTTAATATCCGGATTCATGGTTTCTGGATATCCGTCTAAATATAACATTATCCATGGGTATTCGAATCCGGATCCGTAAAAATAATTCAAAAATATTCTTTTAAAATACTAAAATTCTACAAATAATAGACAAGTTAAATATTTATACAAGATTTATAAATATATATAAATATGTGTGTGTTGATAATATTATTAAAAATAATATATAATATTATAAGACTAATTTATGTATAGATATTAATATATCAAATATAAATATTAATATATTTTTAAAATATGGATCCGGATTGGATCTGAACCTAAAAGTTATATTTTCTTTTCGAAGCGAATCCAAAACGTATCTCGGATCAAATCTGAATCCCGGATAATAAGTCTGAGGCCTAAAAAAAGGCCATCTCAAAAAAAAAAAAAAAAAAAAAATTGGTTCGAGCCATGAGTTTGACACTTTTGTGGAAGTCCCATTGGTCCAGTAGTTTGACCAAGGATTCATTAATGCTTCTACACCAGCAAGTTTAGGTTTCGATTCCCAGAGAAAGCGGAATTATGCGAATTAATGGAGAAACAACTTACAAGATATTTGCAGCATGGCACAATGAGTACCGTCAAGGGTGGATCCGATAGGGCGGCTCAGGTGATGCAGTCATACGTTAATCTTCATAAGGTAGGTAGAATTGTCGGCAGTACAATCGTGTGTAATATTTTTCTGAGTTTGTAATAGCATAATATATCCGGTGTTAAAAAAAAAAAATGAAATCGGGTTGGATTACGTAATCAAATTGTGACTAAAACGTGTCATGTCTAGAGAAAAACCTGATTAGAATATCTGTTAAGCTTATCACTATTACCAACGGGCTAGCCTCTAAGTTTAGCCCATTGGCCTACTAAATACTTAATAGGCCCATCTGTTTAGTATGTAATCTCCGACCCACGGAGCGTCTTTGTGACATTCATTCGGGTTCTGCTCGTGAGAGAGAAGAAAACCGATCAATCATGAAGCTCTCTTTCTCTCTCCCTTCCAAATCGAAACCCAAAGTCACAGCCGCCGCCGCCGCCGCCGTCGATGACGGTACAAGCAAAGAGTTCGTCACGGAATTCGATCCTTCGAAAACCCTAGCTGATTCCACTCCCAAACACGTCATCCCTCCGATCGAGAACACATGGAGGCCTCACAAGAAGATGAAGAATCTCGATCTCCCGCTCCAATCCGGCAACACCGGTTCGGGTCTCGAATTCGAAGCCGAGGTTCCTTTAACCGATTCCGAGGAGAACATCACGTACGGTTTGAAGCTGCGTCAGAAAGCAAAGGACGACGAAGAAGAAGATCGGAATCTAGCTCCGATAGAGCAGCTTATGATGCAGAGTTTGAGGAAAGATCTGGAGTCGCTTGCTGATGACCCGACCTTAGAGGACTTCGAGAGCGTTCCTGTGGAGGGTTTTGGAGCTGCGTTGATGGCTGGGTATGGGTGGAAGCCTGGCAAGGGGATTGGTAAGAACGCTAAAGAAGATGTCCAGATTAAGGAGTACAAACGGTGGACTGCTAAGGAAGGTTTAGGTTTCGATCTTGACAAGTCTAAGGTTGTTGTTGATAAGAACAAGGCTAAAGCCAAAGAAAGTGTGAAACTTGATGTTAATGGTGGAGATCTGTTTTTTGTTGGAAAAGAAGTTAGGATCGTTGCTGGTAGAGATATGGGATTAAGGGGTAAGATTGTGGAGAAGCTGGGTAATGATTTGTTTGCTCTGAAGCTCTCTGGAAGTGAAGATGAAGTGAGAGTTGGTTTGAGTGATGTAGCAGATTTGGGTTCCCAGGAAGAAGAAAGGTGTTTAAAGGAGTTGAAACACAAGGAGAAAGGTAAGAAAGCGAGTAAAAGAAGCCGAGGAACAGAGAGTGTGAGTAGAAATGAAGTTCGAGTCACTGAGAAGAAGCATGATAGAGCTGAGAGGAGAGTGAAGAAGCCCTCATGGCTCAGGAGTCATATAAAGGTGAGAATAGTGAGCAAGGATTTTAAAAGTGGGAGGCTGTATCTTAAGAAAGGGAAAGTTGTTGATGTTGTCGGACCAACGACCTGCGATATCATGATGGATGAGACGCAAGAGTTGGTTCAAGGGGTTGATCAGGAGCTGCTGGAGACGGCACTGCCTAGGCGAGGAGGACCGGTTTTGATTCTGTTGGGGAAACATAAGGGCGTCTATGGGAATTTGGTTGAGAAAGATTTGGATAAAGAAACTGGTGTGGTTCGTGACTTAGACAACCACAAGATGCTTGATGTTAGACTTGAACAAGTTGCTGAGTACATGGGCGATATGGATGATGTTGAATACTGAAACTATACACTAAACCTGCTTACTTTCAGGTATTGCAACTACCTCATTTTCTTTCCTTGCAATTCTGCTTATTGGATAGACCAATAGTTTCACATGGCGTTGCTTTTAAACAGAGTAACAATATTGAAATGTTTTTCTCCTATGTGATTCTGCATAAGTTTCTTGAAACCGGGAAGTGTTTTGAATAAGATAGTTATTTTCCATTTTTGATTTGGCGAAGCTGAACTCGGTGTAATTGAGGATTGAATGCCAATAACTCTACCAATATTTTATGTGTGACAGATGAGGTGCAGCTTGCAGATTTACGAGGAACCTCGGTGGAGTTATGCGTTTGTTGAGTTTACAGACAAAATTGACATTGGCTTCAGTGTCTGTCTTCCAGTAATTTGCACTCACTGTACCATTTGTAAGAGTACGTACATGGTATTGCACCATTTTATTCACTACATCTATAAACGTTGGTCTGAATTAAAAGAACTAATCGATGAATTTTACTCGGAAGATGAGCGCACTTTTAGATCAAGTTTATATAAACAAACATGGTGGTATATTTACGTTAGAATTTGCTAGCTTAAGAATAAGTTTTTACTCACTCTCACCATCGATTCTAAACTTTATATACATTTTATACGCTTTATCGGATGGTAATTGGCCTGAACCTGGAGTGACTTATAATACTTGCTGCTTAGGAAACAAAAGAAACCAGTTCTATTGCATTTTTCTTTTCTCTAATTTGACAAAGTTTCCCCCAAATTGTAAGTTTGTACGAGCTGCAAGTTCGTCTTCTGACATTGTGTATCAGCTATAGATTTAGATTTTCACAAACTATTTAAGTACACGTTATCAAGAATGTGATGACAATCACGGTTCATATTGCTTGCTGCTTCTTATCCGACATATCTATATATATTTAAACGGAATGTTAGAGAAAGTGCTCTTCTCTGCCAACTGTGAGACTTTATATACTTCAACAAGACAGTATTGAAGTTGTATCTCAACAAACTAAACAAGAACTTTATTTGGTTCTCGATGTGTTCACATATTCATATACCTGAAAGGTGATAATATGCATGCATGACTTTGGCCTAGAGTAGACCAACACTGTATTTCTCTCCACAACCGCATTTAGCAATGTAAGAAATCTCCTGCAACAAGTGGAAGGTGTTCATGATCGTCACATAGTTATCAATCAAAATCAAGCTTATAAGTATCAATGTAACCTTCAGTTTCTCAGCCTGACTCTGCAGCGAGTGTAGGTACTCTGCCTCTCCAGATTCATCTGACAAGAGAGCTGTGTATTCCTCTTCTAGAATCTTAATATCCAATGACATTAACTCTGGCTGCATTGTTCACGAGTTGAGGAAATAGTATAGTATCAGGTGCACGAAAAAATCATACATAACTGAATATAAAAAGGCAGAGTAGATTTCTCTTGCTGTGAGCAAAAGATCTAAATGATGCACTCATGCAAAATCAAAATGGTAGAAAAGATCCCAGAGAACAATTACCTTGAAATCATTAATCTTGTTCTTCACATTCTCAATTGATAGCTTGATCTGAAATGAAACTTTGTAATTCAGAAAGGTGCTCAAAGATATAAATCATGTAGCATTACCGGACTAGGAAAATAAACTGTAAGTTTATCTCGAGAACCAACAGTAACAAGTTGATAATAACCTTGGAATTTTCCTGGATAACTTCGGATCTCATCTGTTTTGCTTGATCAAGCTTTGCTCTAGCAGAATCTGATAATTCCATCAGGTTTTTCCTTGATTTTTCTTTCTAAAGTATCAAGGACCAACAAAAAAAGTGAGGAGACATCCTTACCTCAGTTACTATGCAAATATTGGAAGTCTATTTTAATGGAATAGGTATGTAAGGATTCATAGGAGAACGAACCTGTCTTTGTTGGCCAGTTTCATTGCTCATATGGGAAACAAACCAGCCCTGGCCAAAATAAGGACGACATAAAGGTTAATGATGTGTTGGTAAACACAATCACAACAAGAGGATGCAAATAAAAAACCTTCTGCTCCTCTAGTTTGGTTTTAGCTTCCTCTGCAGTCTTTATATAGTTAGAACTGCAATTATAAACAATAGAATTGACAGTCGGAAGGTGATTCCAGAACCACAATCCACTTCTAGCGGTAAGGTCTTTTTGAGTTACCGTTTGGATACAAGCTTTGCAGATATACTGTCTCGTTCTTGTAGGATAAGCTCCAGACTCTACGACACAAAATAAACAACAGTTCACTCAGTGCAAGCAGCACACAAAGCGAACAACAGTGTGATAACTTCTAAAGGCATAAGAAGACCTTTTATACTAGTTTCATATTCATGGCTAACGTAAGAGGTCAAGTGTACCTGTGCAAGATTTGCTGAATCAGATTCCATTGACGAAATCTTTCTCTGCTTTCCAAGTATCTGTGAGCACAGTTCGCCTTTAGTCCTCGTCTTCTGATCCGTCTCTTCTTTGAGTCTCTTTGTCTCAGACAATGCTGATATAAAAAGATAAAGAGTATGAATCTGATGAATACAAAGCGCAGATCCAAATTTGAACAAAGGACTGTTACTCTAATTCTCAATAGTTGATCACAACTCAGCCTAATCTGAGCGAAGACATCAATAATAATAAGCTTGAGAAATTCAAAACGAAATTGCTTTCAATTCACCTAAAACTGCTGTGCGATCACATACATTTCAATGGAAACTACTGAATCCGAAAGCGTTGAGAGAGAGAGAGAGAGAGAGAGAGAGAGAGACGAACCATGATCGAGATCTTTCTGCAAGGTATCGATTGTGGTAATCTGCATCTGTTCCTCGACGGAGACCTTCGCCGCGTGATCCTCCACATCTATCCTCAGTCGAATCCATGATAAACAAAGTCAAGTCCACAATCGCCACATCAAATTTCAGCTGGAATCAGGAAAATCATAAGCGAAAAGGAAGATTTATACCAGTCATTTGAGACCGGAGAGTCTTCATACACTGCAGATACTCCTCCATCTCTTCCTTCACTTTCCGATCACAATCCAAACCGTTCGCTTCAGGAACAAACGGAATCTGTAGAGCTTTACGCGAGCCGGCGAGATTTCAAACTATCGGATCAACCCGCTTCAATTTTGAACTTGATAAAGTCCCATTAAAAATTATTTTGACCCGTTTGCCTGAACCCGATACTTGCTCCGTTGTCGAGTATTTATTTTCCGCCTCTTATAAATGGGTTTCTTTTTCAAGATGACACTAACCCATGAATCAAGCATACTTATTACTTAGTGAAACATTAGCATATTGCCCCACAATTTAAGAAATATTTTATATAAAAATAGACCCAGAAATTATTTTTACAAAAATCTTTACTATACTGTTTATAACCATCAAAATTTCAAGATCGTCCCTACATTAACTAAAAGAAAAAAAATTCAATTTGGATAACCAAACTAGCGAGATATTGAATCATGTATAAGTTTGCCAACCGTTTATTTATGCATTCTTGGTATACCTTGAATTGTAAAGTTAATGAAGAAATCCTTACAACCTTTAAATGTTGTCATGTCTATAGTGAAAATTGATTATTATCTTCACCAATTAAGAGCAACCTAAAATAAACACTATTTCTGAAATCTGAAGTGTTCATGCATTTCATTGCCCATTTCAACGCTTTGAATTATGCATGTAGCAGTGATACGGTTTGTCGGATGTTCATAGGCATTACAACATGGTTATCTATGTTTCCCTTACTACAAATTCATTCTTGACCTGAATATTGATCTTGTTACCTCCAAACTTCATCAATATAACACCATCTTATACCTCTTGGAGGTTGTTGACTCCTGCTCTCCGCACCACGATCACTTTGTATGGTCC
The DNA here is from genome assembly GCF_000695525.1 of Brassica oleracea var. oleracea. Taxonomy (NCBI): domain Eukaryota; kingdom Viridiplantae; phylum Streptophyta; class Magnoliopsida; order Brassicales; family Brassicaceae; genus Brassica; species Brassica oleracea. Next base: position 28,167,966 of record NC_027752.1, read on the forward strand.
TTCATATCCAAGATCCAAATTTTCAGTTGATTTATTCGTGGTGTTATCGAGTGACTCAATCCCCTTGCTAGAAGGTTTTGACCTTTTTGTTATATTTGAAGACTATTTATTATTGGCAGCACTAATTTCTTATCTTGGGGACCTCTCTTTGTTCGTCTATTAGATAAAGTTCCAGAGTCATCAACTCTTCATTTTCTTCTTGAGAGAGAGGGCCAGTGGCGGTTGTCGTTACTTGTACCTTACTGAAAGTACTACTTCCATGTTGTAGATCATGGAGTATGATGTTTCACCTGTTGCTATCTTTGTAATATTTGGTACGTGCACATGATTCATGGTAGTTTTTCTACACACTTTCCTTGGCATTCTCCATATGATTTTTGATCATGTTGATTCTCGTTTTGTTGGTGGATTCTGCTTGTCCATTTGATGGAACAGCCCCGAGGGTTTTATCATGAAAAGAGATGAGAATAAGATGTGCTTGTTGAAGAAATCATTGTACGACTTGAAACAATCTCTGAGGCAACGAGATTTGAAATTTGATGGTTTTATGTAGAAGAAGAATTTTTAAAGAAGTATGATTCATGTGTCTACACATAGACGACAATTTACTTTTTACTTTATGTAGACGACATGCTTATAGCTTCTAGAAACAAAAAGGTGAATAAAGCTCTAATAGACAGTCTTAGTGGTGAATTCAAGATGAAAGACTTTCATGATTTTGGGTAAGGACATTATCTGTGACAGAGAAAAAGAGACATTGATACTGTCACATCATAAGTACTTGTAAAAGGTTTTATGAACTATTGGAATGTTTTAGCCAAAGTTAATGATTACTCCCACTGCTTGGCATTTCAAACTGTATAGTCTACATCATAATGAAAGGGCAAAGAGTTTAAGACATGAAGGATATCTCTTTGCAAGTGTCGTTGGTAACTTAATATATGCTTTGGTTGGTATCGTCTAGATTTAGGATTTGCCGTTGGTTTGATCAGCAAATTCATGTCACATCTTAGTACAGAGCATTGGGAAGCAGCTAAATGGGTTCTAAGATATGTTAAATGAGCTTATGACATTCAAGAAAAATGGTCAGAATTAAGCGTTGAGGGGTTTTAGGATTCATATTAAGCAACAGACTTGGATAAAAAAGATCAGTTTCAGAAATTGTCTTCAAGGTTGGAGAAAACATCATGTCGTACATAGCTCTAACTTTGGTTGTGAAAGAAGCTATTTGGCTAACGGGTTTCTGCACAACATTAAGATTTGAGCAGAAGCAGTGTAAGGGTACACTGCGATTCTCAAAATGCAGCTGCATTATCTGAAACCACAGTTCATCACGAAAGGACTAAACACATGAACACATAGTTTCATTTCATCTAATACATCATAACTAAAGGATAAGTTACTCTATCTAAAATACATACCTCTAAGAATCATGTAAATTTCTTTACTAAAACATTGCATGCTTCTCAGTTCCAGTTGTGATGCGATAGTCTCAAGTCACAACATCGTGTGAAGAAGAATCCATGTAATTTCATGTTTTTGACCCTCGGATACAAAGTTGAAATTATTGAGTTAGTTTATATGGTTGATATACGGTACATATATAAGTGCATGAAAAGTAATGAAAAGGTGGAGTTATGGGAGAAGATCACAGCGGTCGTGGTAGTGATGCTTCGTGGGTATCAAAAAGGTCGAACTAAGTTTGAGATGGTAAAGAAAGTTTAATCGGTCAAAAATTTACAAGGATCACTAGATCTACTAACTGAGAAACAAGAAATGGTAGATATTGGTTATAGTAACAATGAGCGATAAGTTAAAGGGAAGACATGCATGCAATGAAGAAGGTCAGATTTCAGAATAAAGTTACATGAAGTAGACATGCAGAGATGTGTTGTACAGGTGGAGCTCGCGTTGAGTGGATCCGATAAAGTGAACATGCAAAACAAAACAGAAAAGGTGAGTTTCATTCTCAGATAAAAGAACTCAGACTCGATCTAAGCTCAAAAGGTGAAAACGAAGAGAAAAACTTCACCATAAAGAGAGTCGAGTAGTCACGAGGATGTATAAATGGTGATAGGTGCAGAAGATTGGAGAAGATGGAGATTATGTTGATGTTTATCAATGGAGCTTTGTAGAGAGAAAGGAGAGCAAAGATACATTACATAGATGAAGCTAAAATATCAACATAAATTTTTGTTTTTTATATATTTTTTAAAGGGAAATTGGAGCCTATGACCACAAAAAAAACCGTAATGAATCTTCTAGCTATTTACCCTAACGATTCTATACACGCTGCTACATATATATAAAAATACTGTAATACCCCTAAAACTCAACCGGCACAACCTGCTACAAAAATTAATTAAATATCTTAATTATTCACAGCACAAAAGTCATTCGTGTCTTACCCTTGTTCACATCTTCCTCTTTTCATTTATCTGGTAATTTTGTTGCAGTCGAACAGTTTCCGGCACCGCTTTCCTCCAACGACTCAACATCTTTTCCATCTCCTGCCTCCTCCCTTTTCAATCGTGTTCGGCGTCAGGGTTCTGCGTTACGGTTTCAGCAGCGGTTAGTAACATACCCTTTCAACCCAACTTCACAAACTCGATTTTTTCTCAGATCTCTCAACCTCCCGTAAGTTCTCCTTCTTTTTCGTAGATTCTCTCCACCGTCTCCTCATCTGTGCTTATTTTCTTTCAAGTTGGGGCTCTTCTCAGAATTAGGGTGTTATACTTTTTAAGTCTGTACCATCGTCCGCGTAAATCCCATCGTTCCCGATACATAATTAGTCTCTTTCACTTTCCAATTTGTTTTAGGGTCTCAAGTTTCCGATACATTACAGATCATTAGGGAAAATACATAGTAAATAGTATAGTAATATAATTTGTTATATGGAATAACATCTGTAATACAACTTGCCTGCGTGAGATCTCCTACGCCAACTTTATTTGAGATGGAACAGAAAAACTATATGTTCAAACTATTCTATTTGAGATGGAATCTATTGACAACTTATTCTACTTGAGATAGAAACTAATTATTTGTAACGTATGCGCTACCATTTTTCATCAACAATACTGTTTGTAATATAAAAGGTTATTTTCTATATAAAATAGAATGAATTACTCTGTCATAACCATGTTTCCTTCTTACTTTGTTCTTTAGGTTTGGCATGGACGATTTAGGCCTTCCTAGAAGACTGTTTGGGACAGGTTTTGAACCCACTGGAAAGACAGATTAACAACTATTTCAACCTCCGTTGGATTGAGGTGATCAAGAATGCATTAGAGGGTTTAATCTTGTTCATTGTTATTTCATGTTCTCTTGATATGAGTTTTGTATCAGTGTATATATATTTTTTATATTAGTGTGTATATGATTTTGCATAGATAAATAATATATTGAACTTAAATGGAATAAAATTTATTATGACATCAAATAAAACAAAATACAATGTGATGTTGAATGAGAATGATATTCATATGATGTTGTCTCTTCCACCTATTTTCTTTAATGTCGTCAGTCTTCATTTCCTTCGCTACAATCAATCTGAATTTGGTGTAAGCATTACTTCCTTCCCTGCAATTATAGACAATTCAACATTTGAACAATATGTGTTGTGTTATATCGTTTGTCACATTTCTATTCTATATTCTCATGTAGAATTGGAAATGCATCTTACTGGTATTTCGATTTGGGTTTAGTTTATAAAAGATTGGGGTTGACATTGAATTAGAGTTTATATTTGGGTTAGGGTTTAGTGACTAGAGTTTAGGGTTTAGTATTAGTAGGTGAGGGAGTATGGTTTGGGTCACCATTAATTTTTTTCATGCAATTATAGACATTTCATAATTTCTCCAACATGTGCTATGTCATTTATTTTGTTCCATTCTATTTGGATTTAGGGTTTATATTTGGGTGAAGATTTAGTGATTAGAGTTTAACGTTTAGTATTTAGAAGGCAAAAATGTATGGTTGGAATCATCATTAACTTTTTTTATGCAATTATAAACATTTTATAATTTCACCAATATAGACTATGTTATTTATTTTGTTCCATTCTATTTGGAATTCATGTTTATATTTGGGTTTATGGTTTATATTAGGGTTTAGGGTTTAGTGATTATAATTTAAGGTTTAGTATTTTGAAAGTGAGAGGGTATATGGTTGGGGACTTGGGGTCATCATTAACTTCTTTCTTGCAATCATAGATATTTCATAATTTCACCAATATATACTATGTTATTTATTTTGTTATATTCTATTTGGGTTAAAGTTTATATTTGAATTTAGAGTTTATATTTAGGTAAGGGTTTAGTTTCCATGTTATTTGGTTCACCTATTCTATTTCGTCATTATGAGTAGCAATGTTAAGGAATTGGTTTCTCTGTTACGTTCCCATAAGTTGTAATACGTGTACACTTAGTATTACTTCATTTTTCTTCGTAATATCACTATCATACGTGATAATTACAGCTGGCTTCTCCCTGCATATATGTATGTGCGTGTTTATATTTGACACAAAAGCACCACGTCGCCTATTTTAACTATTGTAACTGGTAACTTGTAACTTAAAAGGACATAACCGACTAAAAGGTGAGCAAAAAGACAGACACTGAATTATGTCAAAATCAGTGTTAGTTACCTAATTTGTCTCTGAAAAATGGCTATTACGCTAATAAACCCTTTTTAAAAATACATATAATTAACGCCAAAATAAAATAAAAAAAAGTCTTGTATCATGTATGTGTCTCCACTTGGTTGCAAAGCAACATTTATTAAAGAACTGAAGTTAACAACTTCCTGATTTTAACGCCAACAATAGAATATGCGGACAATTGATGTTTTGTTTTTTATTGTTTTTTCAAACTTTTTTACATGTCAGTATTTGATTCGTCGGACAATTTGCGCTTTAGTATATAAAAGATGTACTATCTAATTTTTCTCGTAAACAACAATCGATGCTAATTCAATCTTAACAAAAATCAAATAAAATATTGAAGAAGAAACATACACTTGCCCTCTACTAAAAGCTAAGGAAAATTGCCAAAAATATCAGATTCATAATATCGCTTTCATGTTTACACTAATCATTGTTACTATCACTTTTAAAAATACATTTATAACTTTAGGATTAACTAATCTAGACGTAGGGTTTATAGTTGAGGGGTGAGGTATAATTTTTGGAACGTGAAATTTAGGATTCTATTAAATATATAAATAAAAAAAAATTTTAAAATTATTTTTTTAAAGAAATAGTTTCAAAAATATTTTTGTGATCTTCAAAAAAAAAAATTGAAAAACAAAAATTCGAAAGAAAGTTAAAAAAAAATTATAAACAAGTTCGAATTTGAAAAAATATAATTCGAAAACATAAAAAAAATATTTTATTATTTTATATTCATTCATTTATATTTATTTATTTAAATAATTATTTATTATATATATAGAAAACAAAAGTGTAAGAGTTTTTTGCCTCATAATGAAGAAGATGTTATTGAAAATGTGTCTTTGAGAGTCTAACTGGTGTAACCGCATCGGTTGCGGGTGGTTGCCGTTCTAAACGTTATTAAGAGATTTGTACTACTGGTACAACGGTTAAATATTAATGCGTTTACGGGATTCTTATGATTCACTAACTACCAAATGGGTAAATAATAAATTAACTACCAAATGCACCAATGAGAAGCTTCAACAGATCCCGTCATGGACTGCATTGATCTTTGGCTTAACTTCACATTCCACTTGCCCTCTCTGCCGTCTCACTCTTATCCCGAGCCATTCCCATCAAACCCAAGAAGAAGATCTTCCTGTTCCGAATCTTAGGACCCCTAGTCAACCTGAAACTCATCCAGAAGACCACGGATATGATGGCCAATGTAATCCGAATGCGACTGACTGATTGGGGCATCAAGTGATTGTTGTAATTGTAGACTTGGTTAAAGATAGTGTTCAGTCCTTGATGTACCTGTAAAGTTTGTAACTTGTAACATTAGTGCATTAGAGCTTGATTCATAGAAGCAAAGTGGCATCCTTTTCCAGAGAAACTTGACTTATGATCATCCTCTATGTTTGTTTGCTTGCGAGCTGAAACGGAGTATTATTCAAAAAATGGTTTGATCTTAGCCATGCTGTATTGGCTTTAGATAAAGCAATAACAAAGAGAAGAAAAAACAGAAGGGAGGCTTGAAATCAGATAAGCAATCTCCGATTTACTTTCTTTGGTCTTGAAAGAAAGCAGAGCTTGGATTGCCATTGCTGATGAGGTTTTCAAGAGCTGTAGGGTTCTTGAGTTTCTGGAGAATCTAAGAGATGAGTTAAAGAAAGCATGTAAGAAGAATCCAAGTGGAAGTTTCTTTGGGTGTATCAATTTTAGCAATGTTCAAGACCACCTTCATTAGAGTGTGTTGCTGAGAATAATCATCTCATTTGTCATCACCTTCCATTGGACAAAGTGAAAGCCCCGCTTTTGGGAAGATCCAACAAGAAAGGGAAAGATGATGTGAACACACTAAAGAGGCATTGAGTTAAGAGGAACAACACAAGTCTACTGATACAGGAAACGTTACTGAATATTAGAATGCGTCATGTGCAGCAACGTAGGTTCCAAGTAAAGGACGATCCAGTGGTTCTCAGAGCATTGAAAGGAAGTGGCGGCTTCAAGTGCAGATTGTTTTCGTCATTGATGCAAGCTATTTGCTTAGCTCTACTTGGCGTTCGGTTGGATATTTTGTCAAGGCATTGAGGTTCTTGATTAACAAGCCTCTTCTCCTCTTCCGCAAAACCATCTTCCATATTCAAGTTCTACTTTCACTTTCATATGACATATAGATCTACTCTTTCACGTTCCTTTGTTTTTTATTCTTCTGAAATTCTGTTTTAGAGACTGCATTGTTGATTTTGAGAATAAGGTATGAAGCTCGAGCTTCTACCTTTGTTTGTGCATGTATGATATGATGATTGTGTTTGTATGATTTAATGATCCGTGGAAGAAGTTATTGCGTTAGTGTACATAAAGAAACCAATTTGATACAGAGTAAGAGAGACACCTTTGTTCAGTCAATATTATTCACTATTATGCATTATATCAGAACTGTATTCTCTGTTCTGAGCTGTTTCTGATTACTCACTTTCGATTCAGACAACTACACAGATCTAATTTGGTTACAACATACAGAATAGTAAATGCCTCTCAATCAAGATGATGAATAATATGATGAAGATACATTGTCACAAGTCATAAGAGAGGATTATATCATATCATAGTGAAATAGTGCAATCACACACATTTCATTTTCCATCCACCGTGGATAGAAAATGAAGGTTTTGTTTTCTTACATAGAATCAGAACCACACGCTTACAAGATAAACAGCAAATACATTAAAGAGTCTGTAGAGTTTGCTTTTTTTTTTTGTCTTGAAGAAACAGAGGAAAGAGTAAAAGAGAGATAAGGAGGTGATAAGTACCTCTCACCTGAATCCTAACCATGGTTGGCTGTGAACTGGTTTAGTTGATGTTTAAGAGAAGAACCTAAAGGGAACCAAAATATCTCCCCAAGAGGCAAAAAAAAAAAAAAAATGCAAATGCAATGACCCCACATTCCATCAGTGGAGGTTGGTTGAAACTATGATGAGCAATCTAAATTTTTAAAAATGATCGTAATCAAAAAGTTAGTTTCAAGTGTGGCTATAACTCCAAAGCTAAGCCACCGAGAATATACATGACTGAGTTCACAAACAACATTACTTCCTTTCTCCTCAAAAGGAAGTTTAGGTGTCTTTCTTTTCTGTCCTTGTTCTAGCTACATAGTCCTAGATCTAATCATCCTAAAAGACTACAACATTAAAATTGGATACTGCGTGAAGTAGTGTGCACACCAACACAAACTACTTCAAACACTTCCAGGTGGTGGCAATTCATTTCCCGGGAAATCCTTATTTCCTTTCTTATTGATCAGCCAATCCTAAGGTTTTCTACAAAAAATGCTTTGCCTTTCAGGGGCACTATGCAAGACATGGTAACTCTTACTTAAGTTTATACTTCTTGTACAAGCTGTTCTGAACGAAACCTTTTTGTTCAGAAGCGCGTGATGCAATGCGAAAAGATGAGTAATGTGACTATGGTCCAAGTTAAAACCCCTATGTGAGACTTAACTGGAACTTGCAAAGATGCCCACACTCCAAATGTATGGGCTCTTGCCTAAAGGGAAAAGGGCAACCATGGTTAGGCCACAGGTCTTGTGGAGATGAAACTAGTAAACCATGAGCCTTGGCGGTCAAGCCTGTGGAACTGCAAAGCACACTGCTGAGATCATCAGCACCTCTGGTTTTCAAAATTGTTTACAAACGAAATGAAGACAGATAAAAGATACACAAACCTGATGGAATGACTGGTGAAGGTGCAAGAGACACTGGAGAACCATTGTGGTGTGGGTAGTTTCCCCCAGTGGAATAGTGAAACATGTGGTTGGGGTAGTGGAGAGGAGCATAACCAGTGACGGGTCCATTTCCTTCAGCAAACTGGAGATATGGGTAGTACGCTGCTGCTGCTGCTGCTGCTGCTGCTGCGACACCAGTCATTGGTCCGGTGCTATACATCGGATGCTGAGCAGTTGCCCCTCCATAAACATTGTAGTAGCTCTGTTATAAACAGAAACCCAATAAGTTTTATGAGATACGAGGGAGAGTAGAGAAAATACTCAATACTTATTATAGAATTAGATGGAGAAAAACAAAATATACATACCGTGGGGTAGTTGTAGTCCATTGAGTACGAAGAGAACCTATGAAGTTTAAACAGAGGATTATAAGTCTGTTTAGAGAGATGAGGTAAGAGATTAAAGGTGGAGTACCCATAAGGATTAGTGTAAGGAAGTGTGTAGTGAGAGAATGGAATTGGGGAAGGAAGAGCAGCTGCAGTCCCAAAGTGTGTCTTGAAAGGGCTTGTTACCTTCACGCCTCTGCCTCCTCCTACGTGTCCTGCCAAACACACAACACCATGAGAACGTCCTTCTCTTAACATTTGCTTTATGCAAAAACAAAAACATGACATTATTTAACAAAATTCATGCAAAGCATTATGTTTTTAGGGTATAAGGATTTAAGGAGACTGTTACTAGTAAAGGGCATGAAAATGGCTTTTCAATCAACTTAGGGATCAATATGAAGCATATACCCTCCAGACAATGAAGTAACACATTTATCTTTGTCCTAGAAGTTTTAAGATAACATCCAAAATATATATAGCGAGGTGATTCACAACATACAGTTACCGCTTTTCTCTTTAGTAAAGACAAGATCCTATATACTCATAGTATTCTTGTTAGGGTTTTCCAAAGATCAATCAAAACATAAAGAAAGCTATAGATACCGTGAATTGGAGAAGAAGGTTTAGATCTCTGAACACCAAAAGCCGCGAGATTGCAATTTGCTCTCCTCCCGTCAATGACAGGAGCTGGATCTATGCATGCCTTCTGAGCTGCTTCTGGATCACAAAAAGTCACCTTAAAAAAAAAAAAACAGAAACCATGAGCTTTAAAGCCAAGAATCTCCGAGTAAACAACAATACGAGAAGAAACACTTACAAAGCCGTAGCCTTTGGATCTGCCGCTGGACTTATCAGTGATCACGACAGCTTCAACAATGTCCCCAAACTGTTCGAAGTAGTTCCTGAGAGAGACTTTGTTGGTTTCCCATGCTAACCCTCCAACGAACACCTTTGTAAATGTCGTGTCTTCCATTACTTGTTGCGATATCTGAAACAAGAAAATTCAACGATGTTGGCGAAAGAAAGCTGCCGACTTTGGGAACAGAAGCAGAAACGGTTGTTGAGAGGAGAGAGAGAGAGAAAAGAACAGAGGAGGAGGAGGGAAGAGTATTCAAGGAAAAGTCAGGATAATAAAAGTGGAAAAAGGAAAGAGAGTTGGGGGACACACTCATTCAATTATTTATCTTCGCTTTTCGCAAGTATCAATGACATTTTATTTGTACGCTCACTGTGCATGTACACTTTTTGTTTGGTCGGATACACTCTGTAAATAGATTTGCGTTTGCATAAATATTATAATTCACATCCTTTATATATTAATTAAAAAATATTATAACATTGTTTTCTAACCACGTATCACCACGTGAATGAAATTCAGATTTTTTTTTAAAAAATGTTGGTATATCTTAACTTATATTTTTTTTATTATTAAACTAACTACAAAATTGATAAATAGTGTACAAAAGAATATTCACGCATTTTCCATAAATAAAAGCTACATAATTTTCTAATATGATTAACGTATATATGATAATCAATGATTATGAATTATAAATATTTGATAATAAATATTTTATCTTAGGTTTTTTTGGTTTAATCTAATATTATTAAAAGATATTAAAGAATCACATTAACCATATAATAATAAAAAAAATTGTTATGTTATATTTTGAATTTTTAAAACGACTATGGATTACTAAAAACATTGAATGTCTCACACTGAAAATGTGTGATCAATGGTTTATTTTTTTTGGTAATAACAAAATACAAATTACCATAAATCGTATGAATATGAAGTCTCATTTACTAGACATTCATATTATATATTAATATAGTTTAAAATTAAACTATCTAACAAAAAAAAACTTAAATATGATAATTTCTAAATTTGTATTGATCAAGTATTAAGACCTTAATATTTTAATTTTGAAATTTGCATTCAAAAAAATCACACGTTAGAAAAATTTTGTTTTTATCATATGAGTATGAATTCTCAATAATAAATATTTATATTAAAATATACTATATATCTATGTCTATGTCATTGAAATTTAATTATATACCATATAAAATAAATAAAATGATCGTTTTGATTTATTTACCAAAAAAGTATCGTAAATAAAAAAGATGTATTGTTTTGATTTCTGTATTTTCTCTAATTTAATTATACACATAATACGTAAATAAATACAAATAAATAATAATAAAAATATATTTTATATATAATATTCATCCCGCGCAATTGCACGGATCTTAAGCTAGTGATTTAGTATATCGAAAAATGTGAAGAAAGAGAGAAAAATTTCACCAACAAAATGAAAGAGATAAAACTAAAAAAATTCTATTTTTTTGTCATCAACATAAACAGACTCATAAACTCTGCAAACCAAATTAGTGGCTCCGCAGACAAACGACGGTTGTTTTCTTGTACTACTAGCTAGACTTTTCGTCCATGAATTTTGTGTTTGTGGTATATGAATGACTGAGCTATTAAAACTGCCCTTCAGGGTTTTGATGTCCTCCAAGTAACTTGCAAAGACTAGTCATTCTTCTAGTTCTGAAACCATCTTCGCCAGTTGAGAACAATATGTTGCAAATATAACATTAAACTGTTTTAAATTCCTTATACATTCAATTCTCCAAATAAGAGCCTCAACTTCCAAGTGAAGTAATGAATGACTAAATCTTGTGTTCCTCGCCCCCATTAAACCATCAAAACATGACAATCTGCTATACCACTCTTGTCCCGGGAAAATTTCATGAGCTTTTCATGATCCTTCTATAAAACACCACCTACTAGGGATGGTCAGTAATGTTGCTTCATCTGCCGATCTAATTTGTTCAGCTTCATGTGTGCCTAAGACTTGTCCTTCAACTCAAAGTAATGATTCTGTTTCAGCCAATTTGAGAGTATTTCTAGGATCAAAATCCAAATTGCTAAAAAACTTTGGTATTCCTTCATTTCCATATGTACCATAAAATCCATCCATAATTCTCCAAAAATAAATAATCCATGTTTGTGAAGAGAGCTTTAGTGGGGGAAATATCAAAATAAATAATCCATACCTGAACCACCAGTGGACATTAAAAAAACACATGATTTATGGATTCTTCAGGTGCTCCACAACATACGCAACTTGTATCACCTTGATACCAGTTGCCATAAGAAATGTTTCATTTTAGGTGGACATTGTACTTTCTAGCAAAAGACCTTTAGAGATAAGACCGAAAGACCATACTCTGTAAGGGTTCTTTCTCTGTCTGGGTACACTTGTTCCACTTGATATCCAGATTTACCTATATATTTCCCATTATTAGTAAAGGGTCATCTGTTCCAATCTGCCATATGAGATCGACTTAACGGAATGCTTTCAGTTATCTTTCATCACGGGAATTGACCAGAGCCTGAATTGCATGTAAGTTTCTTGAAAAGCGTGGGAAGACAAGCCTTCAACCATTGAATAAAACCTTAGATATGATCATGTAGCCTACATTACACAAACTTATAGGCCTGAGCTCTGTCATCCTTGTGGGCCTCTCTGTTTTAAGAATCAACAAATATTTGTAATGTTTAACCATGTATCCAGTTTCCTTGTGGTCAATAAATTATTGACCATATCCAAAATGTCTTTTTGTTTTTACTTATATGCCAAGAGTGTTGGAAAAAGAGAGCTGTCATTACATCCGGACCAGGTGCATTCTCTAGATGCATCGTAAACAGCGCTCGTCTCATCGCACCTCATCCTCTGTGGCAAACCTTATTAGCCTCTGATCCATCTGTGGAGTGATTTTTGGCGTAATCTCATTCAAAAAGCTGTTGAATTCTGAGGGAACAGTGGTACTAAACATGTCATCAAAGTAATCTACTGCAACCTTTTCTACCTCTTTGTTCTCTATTATCCAGTTTTCATCCTCTTCATAGAGACTCACAATCCTATTTCGAGCTCAAAGTTTTTTCGTTAGAGCATAATAAAATTTAGTATTAAGATCCCCTAATGTATACCACATATTCCGACTCTTTTGTCGCTAGAACTCCTCCTCATTCTTATATGCCCTCCTGTAACTTCATGGATACTTCCAGTATATATCTTCCTGAGTTCTGCTATTATATGTTTGTACTTTTTCCAGAGCTTATTGAAGCTCACCAACTTTCTCTTTAGCATATGATGGATTATTCTTGAGTTTTTTTACACCTAGAGACACTTTCTCACTTTCCAAGTACACTATAGGACACTTAGTGCTTTAGACACATTTTTTCACTCAAAAATATTCTTATGACCCTAGACTTTATTCTTTCTCTTATTGCCTTTATGTTTTTAATATAAAAAAATGTTTTCTTCTCATCACATGAATCTCTCTCCTCTTTTGTTCCACTTTATGTTTTCATTTACTTTTATCTCAAAATCTAAAATGTATTAAATAAAAATAATTTTCATAATAAATTATACATAAAATTCTTTATATTTTAAGATCCATTTTCATATATATATATATATATATATATATATATATTAACGTGTAAACAAAATTAAGTGTGGACGTGGACACCAAAACGTGGACAGTCGATTTATATACTAGTTGTGGACATGAACATCTTAACACGAAAGTCGTTGTCTAATACCTTTAAGAGCTTATTTTTCACATAGTCTCTGGCAAGGAAACACCCACATAACCACGTTTCCACCGTTACTCCCACCATCACGGGCACCGCTGAGGCCACCACCACGATCAAGTGGTTCGAAGTCTCTAAAAATCTCATTTTTGGATGCTGAAGATTTACCATGTGACCACATCCAATCCAACGCAACTAGCTAGCTCTCAATCTCTGATAAGACAGCTCTGATCGAGCTCCAATGGATATGACATCTCTGATCGAGATATCTTATCGAAGATCGAGAGCTAGTTGTGTTGTATTGGATATGGTCACGATGAAGTCTCCAGCAGATCGATGTACATCGGATCGAAAGATGAGACCTTTAACGAGTTAGAACCAAAACTGGTGATGGTATCAGCGGTGCCGGTGACGGTGGGAGTAACGGTGGAAACATGGTTATTTGGGTTTCTTCTTACCGAAGACTATAGCGAAGAACAAGCTCTTAAAGGTATAAGAAAATGACCTCTGTGCTAAGGTGTCCATGTCCACAACTAGTGTATAACTCTACTATCCACGCTTTGGAATCTACGTCCACAATTAATTTTGTTTACAATACATATATGAAAATGGATCTTAAAAGATAGAAAATTTTATATATAATTTATTATGACAATTATTTTTATTTAATATATTTTAGATTTTGAGATAAAAGCAGATGAAATCATGAAGTACAATAAGAAAAATAATCAAAAAACTAATCTTTTCTTTTCCTTAAGGGTATAGTTGTCCAAAAATCCAATGAACCCCACAAAAAAGTGTGTCACAAGTGGAAAGTGTCTATGAGTGTAAGAGAAACTCAAAATGTGTCCTAAAGAGTAATCAACTCATTATTCTTTCGCCAAAGAGCAATTTAATGGAGATAGTTAATAATTTTTGATTCAAAATCAACCTTGTTCCCCTCTGTTGAATGACCCAACCTATCCCAATGGATTCCAACAAACCATCATATCCTATCCATTTTTTATCAAACCGAAATCGTTCCCACTGTCTAGGTACCTTATCCTCAAAATAAGCAACTACTGGCCGATGATCATAGCCTATCATCCCTAAATATTATGTATAAGAACATGTAAAAAGCACTTGTCAGTCCTCATTCGGTCAAGCTCGGTCCAAACGACACCAAATCACTTTTTTCTTCTTCTTATTCCTTGCCAAGACATTTTATTACCTCTAGACGGGAATTCCAAAAGTGCATTATTCCGAATCATATTTTATTGAAGGGTAGGAAAGATCATGCATGTCTCAAAGGGCCACCTTCTTTTTCATAATTTCCAGTGATTTCATTCGAATCCCCAATAATATACCACGGATCTGATCTTGCCAAACCATATCTTGTTAAACGTTTCCATACATGTTCTCTTAACTTTTTAACCTGATCTTCATAATTTCCGGATCTGTGATAATCTCGGTGACATTGATGATTTTAATATTAAATCAAACTCAATAGGAAATAAAAAATGCATCATATTATTTAAAAGGAGAATTTGTGATAAAAGATCTCAGATAGACAAGATATTTTCTAGGCTTATAAATTAAATTAGAACTTGATCTGCGCTCATGCGCGGGTGCTTAATTTAACTTGTGTTCAACGTTAACTCATAAACCATTGGTTTTATAAAAAAATCTCATGTATATTTTTTATGTTTTGTAATTGACATATGTTTTCAACCCGGAAATATTCCATTTTTTTTATCTTTATATTTATCTTCGAAAATTTCACATTTATCCTCCGAACTTGACATTTATCTTCTCATGCGTAACCAAAGATAAACCATTATAACGACTGGGCTTGATTTCGTATAAAATCGTAAGTGGGCTCTTTGCCACGTTTTAGGCCCTTTCGGACAATTTTCCGACTTAGGCGTTTTTACGATTTTATAAAATGAGCGCTTTTGAAACAACGTCGATTCCGAAGAACATTCAAATCACTCGTACAGCGTAGGAAATTCTAGGTGTTCAGCTAATCGTTGCTGTTTTATACGATCAATCCGAATGTTATTCGAGAAAACGAGTTCTTGCGGTTTTTAAATCGTAAAGTTTCAATGATGACTCCGATCGAGATGAAAAAGGAGCAGGTTCGATCTAATCTCGGAGGGGAGAGCTATGAGGACGGGACGAAGGCAGGCTGATCGATCCAACTCATCGAACGTGCGAGTTGGACTGCACGTTCGGTCCAACTCGCTCGTTCGGCGAGTTGGACGGCTTGCTCGATCTAACTCGCCCGTTCGGCGAATTGGATGGCGTGGTCGGTAATCCTGGTGCTTCCGGTGGATGTTTCGCTGTCCGGGATTTGTTGTATGAGGCCTTGTGTAATCTTTCTCGAAGACTTATCATGTGAATCCTTTTCGGAATTGTTACGAACTTCGATTTAGGTTCTCACACTTCTCTTTTCTTCTGAATTTTACTTCTTCTTTTCAAAGAGGACATTTCTTCGAAAGTTTCTGATGTTGGTTTCGTCGCGACCAATTTTGACCCAACAGTAAATGCAATGGCTTAATATGTAAATAAAACGAAGTATTTTTTTTTACTATTATCCATGTTTCCAAACAGTACCAAAAGTTATTTCAGTTTTAATAATATAGATATTCTCAAAATGGTATACTTGTATATTAGTCTACATATACCAAAAGAGTGTTAGAGCGTTTTAACATGTATAAAGCAACTCCTCTAAACACCCAATGATCGTTAGATCACTTAATATTAAAAATGATCCATTCTACCATTTGAGAAAAATGAAGAGATACTTGGTCGAAAAGGTGAGATTTTATGTATCTTTCAAATTTTACTAGAACTGATAGGTCATGTGTTATTCATCTGTTGGCAAGATTCAGCTCGTCCCCTACACGTAGATATTGCAGTAGAATTAAACATGTCTTTGATATTTTCAAAGACTATTGATTTAAAATTATTTTATTTTAAAAATACAAAATGTCAAATGGTTGGTTTTGATGACGCATGATATTTATCATATTTCCATAAAGCTTTGTCACAAACATGATATATTTTTCACAATCAAAGGCACAATCATATATTTGCCTTCTCAAAAGCAGAAACTCATGGCTACTTATGTTGAGATGATTGCCCTCCACAAAGAAAATATAGAATGTGTATGGATGAGGTCAATAAGCCGAAACATTTTATCAAACAGTGGGAGTAGCGTAAATATGAAACCAAATATCTTGTACGAAGATAATGCGGCATGCATTACTCAAACGAATGAAAGGTATATTGCTAATGTTGTACTGCAAATGGGCAATCATTCCGCCATTTGGTAAACATTTAAACTTAGATGTGTATCTCACTCTTAAACTCATAGCTCTACGAACTATAGTTAACGAGGATCACATTCAACCGCATTAAATTGCTAAGTGATAGCAACTGCCAACTGCTAACAATAACTAAAATAAATTTCAGTAATAGTATTTTTTTATAATTTTAGTTCATTTAAATTATCTATATAATTAAATTTTATGAAAATATGATATTCGATGATTTGTTTAATTTTTTTCCTTTTAAATCATTTGATCAAAAACATATTCATAATAAAACATATTTATCTTTTTAATGAATGTCTAAATTATTTTACTTTTTCAATTTCGTTTTGTGAATTTATGTAATATATATATATATATATATATAATATAATTTTGTAAAATTTTCTAGATATTTTATTTTATTTATGTTTTGGGGATAAATATTAAGAAAATAAAATTGATATTCGTTTGTATATAAAAATCTATATGTTTACCTTTTTTTAAAAAAAAATATTTTATTTATTTATGTGTTTAAAATGGAAAAGATAAATTAAAAAATTAATTTAAATTTATTTGGAAAAAATAAAAAAAAAATTCATTAATGGCAGTCAATATAATATTTTTAATTTATTAAATGTAATTAAATAATTAACCGTCGTGAGAATTAACGTGAGTACAACACATACGAAAGTGATTTCTCAAATAATGGAATAAATATACTTTCAATCCCCTTTTTATTTATTTGAAGAACATTTTTATTTATTAACCTTATCCTCATTTGTGACTTACACAATTGCATTGTTTATGTGTCATCATGAGAAGCCTCCTCACACTTTTTTTTTTTTAAAGCCTTCTCCTTGACTAGATCAATTACATGTAATGTCATTGCATTTTAAAACTAGATAGTGATTATACTATATATTTTTCACATTAAACGTTTCATATCTAGGAGTTTTTACTTCTTATATATATATGTGTTTGCAGTTTTTTTTCCTTTATATGCATATTTATATATAAAGAGCATTATAACAGATTTGTTAATATCCTAGACGTAGCTACATTTCTCGGATGTACACGAAGATAATGTTATCAAAACCTCTACTTATTCTCATCTTCTCATATGTGTATCTCTGAACATAAAAGTAATCATAACATCTTTGTATTAATCTTTGTAGAAAGACACATTGTTTTTGTTAGTTGGAGTTTTTGTTCAGGACAATGTTGTAATTAAACATATATCATTTGTCTAAATATATATATATAATAAACATATATATAATCTTATTATATATGACAAAACTTATAGATTCAAGTAACTAAATAGGGAATCAACCCTAGAATTTAAATAAATAGGGGACTTGATGGTTTCTTTTAATATCAAATCCAATAATATTGGTTTCCTATATTTACTTGATTCCTTTTACTAATTTTACGTTTGACTGTGATTTATGCAATAGACAAAATATAGAAAACTGATATACGCAATTGACATAATGCAATCTGGTTTCAGTTAATATAGGAAAATTACTACTAATTTATACACATCTTTCATGACCAATTAAAAATTATATATGCATGAAATTGTAGGAATAATTTTTCCATTAATCTTGTGATTGACTCAATTATTGTGGCCTAAACCCTATCAATTATGACTATATATATCATACCATATTTTCATCTACCGTATATTTCTATTGCCTATGTTTTATCTTATATCCATAATTTATATTATGAAAGCAAGAATTATATTGCTTATGTTTTGTTTTTATCTTAAATTCATAACTAATTTTATATAAGTTTTTGTTTACTTTTATAGATTTACTTCCACAAACTATAATTTGATTACACCTAACCAATAACACATATTTTAAAAATTGAAGCTTACCTTATATAAACATACACAATTTTGTTCAATCTTCTACATTTTTAATATCTATAGATTAAAAGTTCTCTTTTAATCTATTCACTCGTTGTGAATTACCACCTAGTTGATAACTATAATACATTTGCGTCTCGAATTCTTCTTTCGAACAACAAGAACAAAAAGCCGGTCTAATCTTCGAAATAGTCCCAAAGTGATTTCTCTAAAACAAACTTTTAAGATACAATTTTGTATTATGTTCGGCATATTTTTAAAAAAGTCTTTGAAAATGAGGCAAGGCAAGCACATATGGGCAAGGTGCATAACTGAAATGGAAACAGAAGAGAAAAAATAGATAGTTAAAGAGAAAAATAGCAAAGAGGCAGAGCTGTCTCTCCCACGCCTTTAGACCAGAAAAGCTTAACACATTCATCTCCACATGGTCCACCTCTCCTCATCATTCACCCACAGCCTAGCAATGTTATTTACAGCTCACCATGGGGCCTACTACAGGATCTCAGATTATAATATTGGGCCTTTCAGGCGTATATGTGTTTGTTCTTTGTGGCTTCTTAGATAAATAAAGCCCGGTTCTATCACACATCAATTGTTTTTTTTTTCTCTTTTGCAAAACGATTTTGCGACTTCTTCTGGTCTACCCATAACAATTTTTGTTCTTTCGTTTTTAGACAGTCTTATAGTGGTAGATTAGAGCGTTTTAACAATGGTGTTGGCTCAGTGAATATCAATGTTCGTGGCTCTGCTTTTATGCATCTTGGTAACCTATGTATTTTCTTATTCATCAAGTTCCGTACTTCAGGTTACCTAATAATGTACGTTACTTCAGTGTAAAAAAATTGAAATGTTATGGTATAACTTGTTACTCTTTCATTTCTGATTAAATGAGTCAAACAAAAAGGTTTCAGTTTAACTTTTGAGACAGACGAGGATTAATATACCCTGTTGTGATAAGAAGAAAAAATGACAGTCAGTGTTTAGATGAAGAGCATTTCTTCTCAAGCTGAAATTGTGTTAGAAATTGTTATGGACAACATACCATATCCCAATGCTAGATGGATGTTTATTCTTCAGAAGGAACTGATAACTCTTGTTCATTTTCATCACAAATTCCGTTTTAGATACAACTAAAAGAGCTTCCACTACCTTACTAAAAACCAGAGATGCTCAATAACAATGGTATAAAAATTGGTTCACTGGAGTGCTACGAACTTACTAAGGCGTCTGCCAGAATACGAGTACAATTGGTGAAGAAAGAGACTATTGTAGAATTTGCTTCAGGTGAAGAAATCACAGTATCATTGGAATACGAAAAACCACTACTTCTAACTACTCCTAAATTAAAGAGTCAAGGAGATGCACCACCAACTTAACACTTATCTTGGAGAAAGTCGACCAATTACGTTGAGGGACTCTCGGATTCTAGATGATTCTCAACTACAATTCAGCTAAAGAATCTATCGGCATGTCAAAAAGTTTGGCTCATAACCATCATAAAGACATTTCAAAAGGACATTGACAGTGAAGGAAACCTCTCAACATGAACAGATACTTGAACCTCACAAGTCCAGAAAAAGGTATGGAACTCCATAAATGACTCCTTCTCCTACCAATGATCTAGGACCCACTCCCAAGACAATGCTAGAGAATTTAGAAGCAGCCATTTGCAGGAACACTCAAGGAAAA
Source organism: Brassica oleracea var. oleracea (assembly GCF_000695525.1). NCBI lineage: Eukaryota > Viridiplantae > Streptophyta > Magnoliopsida > Brassicales > Brassicaceae > Brassica > Brassica oleracea. The sequence goes on from NC_027752.1 coordinate 28,188,209, forward strand.
GGTCACTCTCCTATTGACTGCAAACAACATCAGCCAACCTGGTTTGAAAAAAAGAAGAAGATAATACCAGTGAAACCATGAGGTATCCCTAACATCACAATCTTTCCACCAAGAAATTTTTGAGAGAAGCCACGCAAATAAATCAACCTTGCAAATACTTACTAAGAAAGAGATCATGGGAAAATTTCACTAAATTACAATATAGTAAATAAATTCTCATGGCCCATTAAAAATTCGGCATAAAGGAAAAAAATCCTAAAAAGAGAATGCAAAAGACTCATGGCAGAAACGACTGTGAGTACCCTCGCCCATGCCATTAAATCTGGAATCCCTAAGCTCGCTTCGGCCACCAAACTTATGGACTCAGGAGAACAACCCCGCCCCCTCCTGCAGCAAAAATAAAAGGACGACCACCAAACTCAATAAACAACTTGATCGTGAAAGGTAATCAGCTCCTTGGAGAAGGATCAAGAGCAGGATAAAGGAAGAGGAAAGTTCAAACTATACACCCTTAAACTAAGAACCGCATGTCAAAAAGCATTAGTGGCAACGACATCAAGAAATAAAGTTAATTGGAACACTATTGGTAATCGCCCCAAAATATCAAGACCAAACCTTGGTACGACGGACAGACTTACAAATGGGGTGTCCTCGAGCAGACCTAAAGGACCAGGAAATGATACTTCTAGCAAGAGGAAGGAGGATTTCCAAAATTTTCAAGATCCTCTTCCTAATTAAAAAGTGTTGGCTTGGAGTTGTTGTGGTTTGGGGAATCCCACAACAGTTCCCCCACTCTGGTAACTTGTTGAAGATATATATCTCGACATCGTCTTTCTCATAGAGACAGAAAACCAATGAGACAGTTATGAAGAAACTTTTGTAATTAATTTTGAGCACAAATTACTCGGTCCGCCTCACTCACCGGTGGGGATGACTTGCAATGTTTTGTAACAAGGATCTCGATCTTCAAGTACTGGCTCAGAACAACAACTTTCTTGATGTGGTAGTCTGCTACAAGAAGAAAACCTTCAATGTCATGTTTATCTATGAAGACAATTCTTCCATCAGCTTACTGAACTAGGGAATCAGAGGACATGCGCATGGTTGTTGACATGAGATCTTAACAAAATTCTTAATAATGCTGAGAAAAATGAAGGTGATAATTGAGAAGAAGTATCATTCATTAAGTTTATATCGTTCCTATCCAAAAAAAATTTCAATCTTCATCACACGGACAACTCCTTATTGTGGTGTCGCATCAGGCACACTCACACAGTGCAATGTCGGCTTGATAAATCACTCTCAAAAACACTTTGGCTGAAGCTTACCCGACAGGTTACTAGTCCTATTTGGATTTTTAAGGCTCGGATTTTCGACTACACTTAACGGTTCTGGAGGATGGTGTCTTCAGGAAACATGGCTTGTTCAGATATGATATGAACCTAAGCAAGAACAAAGAGGTCAAGAGCTTGATAGCGTCAGTACGGAAGGGAAACCTCTAATCATTGAAAGCGAGAATTACAACATGTAGGACTGCCATCTCATGGAATCGTCTACACCATGAGTACAGCCAACAAATAATCAGAAGCAAAATGATTAAGTTTAAGGAGAAAATATATTATCAAAATTCATGCGAAAAAGAAATCCTATCCATTAATGCTCGATTGTAAAAATCCTACAAAGAGGAGAAAGGCTACTGGAGGCAACATATATACACACTCTGGTTCTCTGTGGGAAAAAAAAATTCACGCAGTAACGAACAACAGAAGAGAAGCCAATAAATTTCCAGTCATGGAAAACAAAGATGGAACAACATTCTTCGAAGGTAGGGGAGATTACTGGAGTTATCACAAAACATTTTCAATCTCTTTACTACAAATGGGAAAGACAGTGCAGTAACAATGAAGGAAGCAATCCAACCAATAATCTCAAGAAAGATTAGCTCTGGTCTGGATGCTATGTCGGCAATCAGAGAAATATAAGACACCTTTCTCTATCCACCCAGATAAGGCTCCGAGTCCCGATGGTTTCTTATCCATCTTCTTACGAGAAAATTGGGCTGCAGTTGGACCAAAAGTAACAGAGGAAATCCAGAAATTCTTCAGATCGGGTCTGCTATCCAAAAACATCAACCATATGCATATAATATTTATTCCGAAGACTTCAGGTTTGAAACTAGTTTCTGACTGCAGACCCATCATGCCCTGCAGTATCTAGTTAAGAACATATCTAAGATCATCTCCAAGAGAGTTCAACTCATCCTCTCCAAGATAATTTGAGAAAATCAGGCGGCTTTCTTCAGGGGTTGGGCTGTTACCTATAATGAAATAACCTCAATAAGAGTAAGGATGCAGACAATGACAAAGAATGGTCTATTATAAAATTGTTGATGTATGGCCACATAAATTATCAAAGGATGACCAAATAAGATTCAAATGTTTAAAATAAACATGGATAAATCATTGGAATGATTTTGACATGAGGATAATCCATTGAGTTGAATGGTCGTAAGAGTGTCAAAGGTTTCATAAAATTCATGAAGCACCTAGTAACCAAAAAGTGAAATGGAAGTTTTTGAGGATGAGAAGTCAAAGTCCAAAGGAAAATAGACTTAGAAATTAGTTATGGTTGGAGTATAGGTTACATTGGTCGAGAAACTGTTTCTTAGATAGATCGGAAATGATTTTGAAGCGCTGGTATGGAAAGACAAGATAGCATGGGATGGAAAACAAGGTGGTGTAAGAGGTGCTTCAATTTGAAATTTAGTTTTGGAAGAAGTAATGGTACCTGAACATTTTTCGGGAAAATTTAGCGGATTTGAAACCCTCGCATTTGGCTTAGAGCGTTCTAGAATCTCGGAAAATGTATTTAAATTATGATGGTAGGAATGACCTTAGAATTATTGTAGAAGTGTTTTGGTCTGGAAAAGCAATGTCTTGGCCAAGGAAAACCATTTCCGATATAACATTTAGAAAACGACACATTTGGAATTGAACATGACTCGTTTGAACCATGTATGATGTGTTGAATGTGTTTGAAAGCTTCTGAATAATGCAGATGCCTTCTTGTTTCCTTGAAGAAGTTGGACATGTGTATCCTCTTGAATGGACCATTTCCAAGCTGTTGTTGTTTCATTCCTATTGGCTGGTTTCATAACTGGCAATCTTTATAATATTATTTGATAAATCAATTTTCACATGTCACACTCACTTTCATTCTCACAAAAGTCAATTACATGAATACCCTTAATGAATTAAAAATTACACTGAATTGACATTACAAGAAAAAATGTTTTCTTTCTTTTTTATTAGTAAATGTTCAATAATATTTTTAATTTTAATTTCTTTTTTATAACCATATAATTAATAAAAAGGAAATTTGTAGAGATTTTGTAAATGTAAAACGATATTTTACTTTATATTTTCCCCCAAACAATATAAATAAAAGAAAATATCTATAATTTCCAAAAATTTGAAAACAATATAAGTTAGATTTTTTATTTTCAAATAATATTTTATAATTTTCAAATATATAAGTTTATATATATTAAACATAATTTGAAAATTAAAATACTTGAGCTTTTATTAATAAATTTTTAGTAGGATTATATATTTGATCAAATGATTAAAAAGAAAATAATTTTAAACAACATAACTGATTGTCTAATATCACATTTCTCAAATCACATACTAAATTAAGAAAAATATTACAGACTATGTTTATTAATGCAACTCGAACATTATATTTCTATTTTCTATATTTTTAAAACAATATATATCAAATTTTATTAGATTTATAAGATATATTTGAAGTCTTAGAGGATGATCAAACCAAAAGAAGCTAAGAAAATAAAATTCATTTTTAACTTAACTAAAAATTGTTGTTTAATTTGAAAAAAAAAACAATACATGGACATCAATATAACATACCTGAACCAATCCAAATTATTATACATAAAATCACATATCTAATTAAAAGGAGAATATAATGATGCTTAATACAATATTACTTTTATAATATAAATTAAAATAACTTCAAACTTATAAAACCAACATGTAATATTTATATTCATGCATAGGAACATAATATTAAATAATTTTTTTTTATATATCATAAATATAAATCATAAAATTACTAAGTTACAATGGAAGCGAAGATTCGACAACTATTACAATTTGATTATTTTGTAAATATTTAATTCCATGCTAGGATCACCTAGTAAAACTTGTTTTGATTGGACATAATTATAGTTTGGACACCAAGCTCTCTCCTATTTGCTGGTTAAATGGTCAAGCCACCTCGTGCTTGCTACCCACGACCATAACCTCCCGCTTAGATCATTCTCCTCACCTTTAACCCCCCCACCTCCCTAGTTCATTCCTCACACCAAAACCTGACCATCCTGAGTGAATATTTGATTCTTAAGGTAAACCTTCTAGTCATTAGTTTCCCTTTCAATTTAGTTTCAAATTCTTATTTCTATTTAGGTTTATATCTTGGTTCCAAATATGGGAACATTGGGAATCCGTTTGTATTAGAATTCATTCATAGAAGTTTTGAGCCGTACCAACCGCGATATAGAGGTGTAGAGTCAAAATAAGGATATTGGTGCTAAAGCCAAAACACTATATTGTCCGAGTATCGGTTATGGGTTTTGATTGTTGAGTGTGCAGTTAGCGTCTGCAAACAAAATAATTGACTGATGCATTGCTATGCTTCACATCTAGTAATATATTGATCATGATTGATGCTTGTTATATATATTGGCTTATATCGTTCCCGGTATCGGCTCTGAAGGTATAACATGTTTGTGATATTGATGTTATGATGCATATACTCGTGTGATTGTGTTATACCGTATGGTCCTTGGCTTGAAGGGTTGAAATGTTTGAGCTTGATATAACGAGGGAAACCCATCAGGCCACAAACTTCCAGGTAGGAATGATATGTGAGGATCTGACACTCGGATAGAGTGTCGTGAGAGTCATTGGTCCCACCTGAGTGATGTGTCTTGTCCGGGCCGTACCAAAATTAGTTTCGGTCATGATGTGAAAATAATGTGATAGGGATATCTACCCTCGACCATGTAGTTGCATAACAATGCAGTAATGATATATATTCTTCGGTCAGACTTTTGAGACTTTGTATCTAGGGTCGATGTGGGTGGTTATGCCTCTTCAGTTGGCTTTCTGAGACATTTTATCTATACCTGATGTTGGCGGAAATGTTTAAGGTGGGGCTAACAAATGGCAAGAGGCAGCCTAGATGATCGGTGATGATCTAACCATCTATGAAGGGTGGATGCTTGAGTTACTTGATCGCTTAGTTCTTATCTTATATAAAGCTTGAGATATTTGTTTATTAATGTTTAATGATTGATGCTTAATGCCATAGATGATGTAATGATTGGGAGTAATTACAATCAATCCATTCATCCAACCAAACCAACCATCTACTCTTCAATGCATCTTCAATTCGAGCTACATCAGATTCATCATGTATATTAGTCCTCCATGTGATAACGGAAGCAAATAACTTTTCCATTTTCTTATATAGATCTAGTGTTCTTCCTCAATGAATCTCTTTGATCATAAAGAATTTGCGATTCCATTTCTCTGAGGTGAAGGCAAGCAGATGCATATAAGGAGTAACCCAAACTTCGAGATCCGCAATTCCCCTATTGAAATAAGATTCACTGAGAAAGATTTGTTTGTTGAGGTACCAAAAACGTCTCAACCGATCCTGATGGAGAGCTTTAGATTCCACAATTACGGTCAATTCATGTTACTATCCAACACAAACATGGAATTCCCATGTGCGATATAAGTTCTATCTCTTATAACTACTTTGTTAAATTTAAGGTTCATATTCTTAATGTTGGTGTGCTGATATATTAGGGAAGTCATGGGTATTAATACCAAATTCAACGATAAGACATAAAGCACTCAAAGCATCATGGCAATCCTATGAATTAAAAAGTCTGTAACAAATATGCAACATTTATTTACATTTTAATCTTAAAAGATGTGTGCTTTAAAAATATCGACACTGATAATGTTCTAAAGCATCTACTCTGCAAGGAATCAACTGTCTGCTTATTCGACGGGCTAGCCATGTTGTTAGATGTGAAATTGGTTGCTTCCGCTCTTGAATTTAAGGTGGTTGTTGTGACAAAAATCAATCTAAATTAGTGGGAACCTTGGAGATAAAAAAGTGATAAATAAAGTTTGGAATATGGATATCTAATTTACTAAAATATTAATTCTAAAACAATGTGCCAACTCTTTCTTAATCAACATTCATCACTCATTTTTATATTGACCAGTAGTGTGATGCAAAAAGTAGTTACCACAAAAAGTAAGTCCTCAAACTTTGACTGTACGTAGAAATCTATATGTGTTGACTGTGTCCTCATTCTCTGTATAAAATGTTGTTAGGTTAGGGTGTGTGGCATTGGTGAAGGTTATGTCTCAAAATCAACTAAGTATTGTAGTGTTAAGAAGCTGGTGACACTGACAAGGCTTAACGCCTATGTTTTGAATTCAGAACCACAAGTAACACATAATCTGTTGCATATGACGAGTTGTTGTTGAATTATCCTACGACGAGTCACCAATGTTTTTTCCAGCAATATTTTCGGTGGAGTTTTTGAGCGAGTTTCCGTCAAGTTCTCTGGTAAGTTTGACGCCTCCTTATTTCTAGTTTTGGAAAGTTTTGCCTAGAGAAAGTTTCCATTTACAGAAAGCTTTTATTTTATGAAAGATTCTATTTTAGGAAAACTTTTATTTTAGGAAAGTTTATATTTTAGGAAGTTGTTATTTTAGGAAGTTTTTATTTTAGGAAAGTTTAAATATTAGGAAAGTCTCCATTTTGTAAACTTTATTTCCGGAGCCTCTGAACCTAATTGGTAATTCTCGTGTTACATTTAACTGCATGTTTCCGTTTGTCAATTCCAGTCAGTTGCAAAGGTAAGTTTTATTCTTTTCATTTCTTGTATACGGTTTAGGACTTCGAATATATATATATTTTAATTCTAATATGTCCGGTCTTCTTGAATTGTATCTGTTTGGAGTATGTGGGTTAGGTTGTTAGTGTTTGTGCTAAACTTGAAATAGGAGGTTAGAGGATTCAGCATTATTTTTTCATTTAAATACGGTAATTGTATGTGGATATTTAAGCACGTATACCTTTTAGCTGAATTCTTCTGACCGTATGTGATCGGGCACTCATCCAAATTTAGGGTGGCATTGCACTCTCCAGATTATTGGTGGCCTGGTACTCTCCAAACTATAGGTGAACAAACACTCTCCCGGCAATTGATTGGTCTTTCTCCTGATTATTGGTAGTTTGGCACTCTCCATACTATAGGTGACCGTAAAATCCTCAGAGTGTTGATGGCCTAGTAATCTTCAAACTATAGGCGATCGAGCACTCTCCCAGCTATAGGTGACCGGGTACTTTCCTGACTATTGGTGGCCAGGCACTCTCATGATCATAGGTGACAGGAAACTCTCCCGACTTTATGAGCCATCCAATGTGGGGGTGTTGGTGTGTGCGAGTATGTGATTAGAACCATGGTTTTTGTTCTTTGGGTGTTTTAGGTACGTGGCTGATTCATGTTAGATTTAAATTGATATATCCGAGTCTATGTATTTCGTGATTAGCATTTTATATTTTGTTGCAGTGGCGGAACCATAAAGTTTTTGTATCGGGATCAGGAAAAAAAATTTTCTTCTACTAGAGTTTTAATTATTTTGTAACTATAGAAAATGGGGTTAAAACTAATATAAATCTAAAGTTTTAAAAAGGGGTCAATTTTTTTTTTTAGTGGGGTCAATATAAATTTTACGTGAACAAAACAATTATTTTCACAAAGTAGTGGGGTTAGTTGACCCTCGTCCTTGTTAGCTACTTCCGCCCCTGCTTTGTTGAGTGACTACATGTAAGCCATCCTTCTTTTCCCTCTTTTTGCAGGTGGGAGCCGAGTAGGATATTTGATTGAACGGATGGTGTTTTTAGACGTTTTCTATTTTTGTTTTCAGACTTTTTGTTTTATGATTTCACGTATGATCATTTCAGCTATTTCAATTATTGAATTGTGGAATTATTACATTATTATAATGTGTTTTGAGTTTTGAGGTATAAATTGTTGTTAGGTGAGTCGTGAGACGGGTGTCACCACTGGAAATATTTCTGTTATTGTGATTTGAGCATTAACATTGACTTTGATAAGATGAAGAAAAATCATATATAGCTCCGTATGTTCATTATGCTTCATTGAACAGGACATATTTAACGTGTTCCTTGAGTTTGATATACTTTCTTGCAGCTTGGTTCACGAATGTTTTTAAACCTCTACAAAATGGACCGACCCACTTTAACAGACCTACGTATTGGTTTCAATTGGAGAAGTAACTTGATGTTACAGCTTATATTTTTATAGAGATGTAACTTGATGTAACAGCTTATATTTTTATAGAGATGTAACTCGATGTTACAGCATATATAATACTTGTAATTACTATTTCACAATTACATTAAACTTTAGGAGAGAATTGTTACAGTTTTCACGTAATTCCTTACAAGCATTTACATATGGTGTAACGTCTGTACCACATTCTGTTCAAGAACTTGAGTCATGTGTTGTGAACACAACACACTAAGCGCCTAAGTTGTTGGAATAATGTAGTTGAGACATGCACATTGCATGACAAGACAGAGAGATTGAGAGAGAGAGAGAAGCAAAACATCAACGCCGTTGTCGTTCAGCAACTACATTCTTGGGCTCATTTTATATAAATAACATCTCATGAGCTTTCAGAATTTGTTTCTTAATCCGACAGTTCTCCTCTTCAGTCCCTTCGGTGCCTCACAGGCGCTTATAGAGGTATGTTCATGATTCTCAGTCATCGACCTTAAGAGTCTTGAGTTTGTTAAATTGATCGTCTATTGTTTATGAAACCGGAGTCTATATATTCACCTAAGAAGCTGTATAAAATTTTATCTAACCTTTTGAGTTCCTTGATGTATAGCTTTTCGTCCATAATGTTCTCGACTATGACAAAATATGCTAATGGCATGTATCTGATCATATTAGAAATGTAGAGATGGTTTTAGTTAAATATTTCAAGCATTCTCATGAGCATATAACATATGTATACACAAATTTCATGATCATTTCGGCGTGTATGTAAATGCATTGACAAGCATACATCCTCATGATCAGTTTATATGATGTTCTGAAGATTTAGGACTAAAGAGGCGGATTAGAGATGAGGCCTAAAGCTGCTTCAGGGAAAGCCATTATAGTGCTGTGCCTCGCCAGCTTTCTTGCAGGCTCACTGTTCATGAGTCGATCTTTGAGTCGCTCATACGTGTCTGAAGAAGAGGATAAACATCTCGCAAAGCATTTGTCCAAACGTTTAGAAATTCAAAAGGACTGCGATGAACATAAACGCGTAATAACCCCTTCTGTACTTATCCCTGCTAAACATAATCAACCACTTGCTCATGTATATATATTTACTAATAACAATTTTTTTTCTACTTCTGTTGATTAGAAACTGATAGAAAGCAAATCTAGAGACATAATAGGAGAAGTATCAAAAACCCACCAAGCAGTAAAGTAATAGTCCAATTTTTTTTTTTTTTTGTTAAAACATGATTAAGACAGACAATGTAACAACACTTAAAGTGTTAATAAAATGTGTAGAGCATTGGAGAGAACAATGTCAACGTTGGAGCTTGAGTTAGCAGCAGGACGTACCAGCCATAGAAACAGTGAGTTCTGGAGTGAAAAGAGCGCGAAAAACCAGAGCCTGCAGAAAGCGTTTGCAGTGATAGGAATCAACACAGCATTCAGCAGCAAGAAAAGACGTGACTCGGTGAGGCAGACATGGATGCCAACAGGAGAAAAGCTGAAGAAAATCGAGAAAGAGAAAGGGATTGTTGTAAGGTTGTGAAGTAAAGCAAGGAAAAGACAATAATTATCAAAAAGCGAGTCATCTAAAGTTTGCTGTTGTTGTTGTTGTCAGGTTTGTGATAGGACACAGTGCAACCCCAGGAGGAGTACTAGACAAAGCCATAGATGAAGAAGATTCAGAGCATAAAGATTTCTTGAGACTAAAACACATTGAAGGATATCATCAGCTCTCAACAAAGACAAGACTCTACTTCTCAACAGCAGCAGCAATGTGGGACGCAGAGTTCTACGTGAAGGTAGACGACGATGTTCATGTCAACTTAGGAATGCTCGTTACAACACTAGCAAGATATCAATCAAGGCCGAGGGTTTACATTGGATGCATGAAGTCCGGTCCAGTTCTTTCACAAAAGTAAGAATCTTAAATATATAAAATTGACACCTTTGGATGTCTGAAAAGTGTATGAAACCAGGGGAGTGAAGTACCACGAGCCAGAGTTTTGGAAGTTCGGAGAAGAAGGGAACAAGTACTTCAGGCATGCGACAGGGCAGATCTACGCAATCTCTAAGGACTTAGCAGCGTACATCTCTACTAACCAGTGAGTGACAATAATAAGAGTATTATTAATTCATGTTTTCTTGAGCTAGAAGTAATGGTTTGTGTGGACGTAGGGGAATACTGCACAGGTACGCGAACGAGGACGTGTCGTTAGGAGCGTGGATGCTAGGGTTAGAGGTGGAGCATGTGGACGAGAGGTCAATGTGTTGCGGGACGCCACCGGATTGTCAGTGGAAAGCGCAGGCGGGGAACGTGTGTGCTGCGTCGTTCGATTGGTCATGCAGTGGGATTTGTAAGTCGGTTGACCGGATGACACGTGTGCACCGCGCTTGCGCGGAAGGAGACACTCCTCTCTCTAATTTTCGATTCTTCATCTGAGTTGGTTGCTTTGTGGAATGAATAAGGAGACGTTGCAAAACGTAATAAAAATGATCTTTTTGTTGATGTGGAATAATTGGTTATTAGGATAAGACATGCATGGTAAATCTATATGAAAATTATTTAAAAAATATCGTATGGAAAAATAAAATTTATATTTTTGATCGAATTAATATTTTTGACTCTTACACATATTTTTTTTTTAATTTTTAATTACATAATTTGTTTACTAATGAGCTGATCTCATTTTTTAAAATATTTTAGGTCAAAAAAATTACTTATTGCATAAAAACCTAACGTTTAGGCCAAAGAATCTCAAGCCTACTATTTGGTTACAATGAAACTATGTCAGCTCGATTTTATATCATGATTTAGAAATTTAAAAATTAATTATGGTTATGAAAAGTTTACGTTCACGTGCCAATCTTATCTATCTTCAATATTTTTCTCATTTTTTGTGTCGTTTTTTTCATTTTGGTTACTGCTCGATATAAATATTGATTTTTGAGTTTATTCTCATTTCGTTATTTTGTTTTGACCTGAGATTTATAAAATGTTTAAGATTTAAAATTATGAAAGAGATACATGCTTAGGTTAAGATATGCGCCTTGTGCAGAATAAATATTTTATATTTATTACTTATTCTATGTTTTTTGCATATTATGAAATAATAAAATAATAATTGTATATTAAATAACTAGTTACTATTATGTAATAAATTGGCGTGCATATATAAAACAAACGACCACTCTTGTTTATTTGCAATCATTTTAGAGTAAATAAATCAAAACAATCAATCTTATCTATCAAATATGATATATAATTAAATTTACATGATATTAACATAGATATATAATATACTTTTAATATAAATATTTATTAAACGAGGTTTCTATTCATATGATTTTATGATTATTTGCATATTTGTGTAACTAAATTTTACACCAATGATTTTTTTTTTCAATGTGAAATGTTTAGTGGTTTCAATAATTTATGATCATTTAAAAAAAACAATGAAGATTTAAAATATTAACTTTTCAATATATGTTCAATGCATATATCAAAATATAAGTATGTGTTTTCACATGATGTATAGTTTAATTCAAACGATATGAAATATATATATATATATATATATATATATATATATATATATATATATATATATATATATATATATATATATATATATATATATATATATATATATTAACATAACCACATATTAAAAAAAAATTATTTATTCATATGATTTTATAATCATTGTATCTTATTATAGAAAAAAATTTAAACCTTGATCACAAAAGTTTCTGTAAAAATTTAACAGTTTTAGTAATTTATACTCGTTTTGAAAAATTCAAAATAAACATATACAAAAAAATCTAAATTTTTATTATATGATTAATGTAATTGTGTAATTTATTTTAATACCAAAAATTAAATAAAAATGATAGAAAGTATACAGATTGTAAGTAAATATTTATTATTTAAAATCATTAATTATCATATATATCTTAATTACATTAGGTAACTCCGTATGTTTTATTTAAGGCAATAATATATAATAATTTCACTTTGATAAATGAATGATCCATAATGGATACACTATATAATATAAAATTCCCTAGCAATTTAATTTTAAACTAACAAAATTATCAATTGATTCTCAAGCCGCCACGTAAGCAAAATTAACATTCAAATTACATGACAACTCAGGAGAACACTTTTTTAATTAGTACAAACTACATGTTATAACTTTTTTAATGTTTCTCTATAAATATATAGGGGATGACCATTGACTTTAGGGAAATTGCCACAAATACCACATTCATAATATCACTTTTCATGTTTCCACTAATCATTTTTACCCTTACTTTTAATGAAAAGTAAAAGACATTTATACCCTCAGGGTTAACTAAATTAGACTTAAGGTTTAGAGTTGAGGGATGGAGTAGAGTTTTTGGAATGTGAAATTTATGATTCTAATAAATATATAAATAAATTTTTATTTTAAAAAAAAAATTCAAAAAATTCAAACATAGTTTTTGATTTTCAAAAATAAATATTGAAAAAATAAAATAAAATTATAAAAAAATTCGAATTTGAAAAACTATAATTCGAAAACATAAAAAAATTATTATTATTATTTTTTGACAACGAACGGCTATTCTATTACTCAAACTTGAGGTGGTCTAGGTAACCAAACCGGAATAGAACAACCAATAAAATAAAGTTCCCTATGAAAAGACCTAGCAGTGCTAGCTAGAGAGTCTGAAATCTGATTTTGCGTTCGGGGAACATAGGTGATCTTGAAGTCCGGAAAGCATATTTGCAGAGTCTCAATCCTTTCTAATTCTGTTGCGAAGCTCGGCCATGCACCGGGCTCCTTACAATCTGTTTCAAAGCTCTGACATGTCGAATGTTGAAGCATATTCTCCATCGCCCATCGCAGTGCTTTTCCTTCTGAATGCAAGGGTGATTCACGTCGAACGTGTTTTCGTGTCCCCATAAGTTGAGCATTTCTAATGTTGTCCATCCATACCCATCCACATCCACTGAACTGATTTGTGGGTGTCTATGACCCATATATCATGCAAATATTGTTCAAGTTTAAGACTTGAGGTTCCTCAGTGTTGTGATCTTGTACAATTGACAGCACCCTCTCATTTGCATTAAACCATGCTTGACATTCACTCTCTGCATAACCAACTAACTCCAATGGATCCCTGTATATTTCCCTAAAGAGCTTGTCATTCATTTTTTATTTATTTAAATAATTATTTATTATATATACATATATAACAAAGATATAAGAGTCTTTTGCCACTCAATGAAGAATGTATTTTTGAAAATATCACTTTAGTGGTAGTAAAGATGAAAAGTGGTACCGTGAAAATGGTAAACCTAAAAAATTCTCCTTAGAGCAGGGGGGGGTGGTGGTTCTCGGTTTTCATTTTTTTTAGCAAGAAAGGGAAAAAATATTTGGTTTTTAGGGAGGGGGCTGAGGATGAAGCGAGAAGAAAAACAGAGCAGGATTAAATATTTGGTTTTTGAGATACAATTGAATCGGTAGAATACTAAATAGGTGAAAGAAACAGTTAAGATTAGTTATGAAACATAAGTTTAGTTATCACTATACAACTATACAGTATTTTTTTTTTTTTTTTTCATCGACTATACAACTATACAGTAAAAACTTTATAAATTAATAATGTAGGAACTATAGAATTTTATTAATTTATAGAGTTATTAATTTATAAAATCTTTTTTTTTAGATTTCTTTATTTTAGAACATATTTTTTTTATAAAATAAAAGTAGTTGATTTTTCCGTATACATATATTAATTAAGTTTTAGAAATTCAGTTTGATATCATTTTTGTTATAATATTTGGTGTATAGGAAATATGCTTCATTATGTTTCGCAAAATTTAAATATAGTTTTAGATATAACTTTACTAAATATTATCAAAATATATTGAAGTTAAGAAAAAATAGAGATTAACTTCATTATGAATATAAAAAATAATGTGATGTTTTGTTTTTACTTATACAAACATTATATATAAATTATTAATTTATGATTTTAGTGGGACTATATATATACATAGAATTTTCTAAAAATTATTATCTTATTATTTTATCAATTTGTGTCATATTTTTAATTGGCCCGATTCACATGACCTTTTTATTAATTTAGTGTGTTTATTAATAGACAATTCTGTCAAATAATTTTTCAAAAAAATTTTGACACCAAAAAAAACCCCTAAAGAGAAAAATCATTAAATGAGATTTCCTTAAAGAGGCAAAAGACCCTCTACCCATTGTTTTTTAGATATATAAATATAAATAATATTTAAGTAAATAATAGAAAACAATTTTTTTAAAAGTTTTCGAATTATATGTTTTCAAATTCAAACGTTTTGTAAATTTTTTCTTAAAAAAAATATTTTTGAAATTTTAAATATTTTCAAACAAATTTAAACTCCATTCCAAAACTCTATATCTTAGATCACCTCCAATAGAGGTTCTTCCCATTGGAGCTCTTAAAATATACATAATATATATTTTAAGAGCTCTAATGGGAAGAACCCCTATAAGAGATGCTCTTAGAGCATAGCCAGCGATTACATTCTAGGTGGAGTTCTCAACCAATAAAACAGTTAAGGAAAAAAAAAATAGGTAGGAGTTATAAGAAAAAGGTGTCAGGATTTCTCTGTCCAGACTTTTTGAGAACCGATTTTGAACTCCTCTTGCCTGGTCGCATGTTACTGGTTTTTTTTTCCAACAATTATTAAAACTAAATTATATAATCAAGATATATTTATATACTTAGATATGCATTTTGAGTCTCTCCGAGAGTGGGATGCTCTAAACTATAAATCTTAATTACAGATTAGTTAACAATAGGGGTATTATTATGAATATTATGTGATGTTCCTTATAAATGTATTAGATTTACTTGATTGTCAAATTTACTTGTTCTCCAAGTTCTACTTCTTCTCCATGCTATTGTAATCATATATAAAAGATCATTACTCATTGAATAATACACACTAATTTCTCTTATCTCTTCTCTACTTTATAACACGTTATCAACATGAATTTCTAACGATCTTGAGCTAATAGGTATAAATTTTTATTTTATAGTTTATATGTCTAATTGTTCTTCAAATCATGTTTATCATCAATTCTTGGTTTGTATGAGTGGATTCATATACATTATGAGCTTAAGAGTTTTAGTCGACAATACTGATTTGGCCTTCTTTCAAGGAGAGAAAATCATTCGATCTTGTTGACATTGATAAGCTAATGCTCTATCTTTCATGTATAACAATTGCATATTGTTATTAGTATTGTTCCATGTTGTCTAGTTTCTATGTTTAAAAGCATACCTTTTAATTTATTAACATACTAGTGGTTTGCCCGTGCTACGTGCGGAGCGGTTGTTTATTGTGTTTATAAATATTTTGTTTATGTTGTACATTTTTACTATGGAGGTTAGTATTGGTGCTTAGTTTTTCATGAAATCAGCAGCCAACATTTTGCTATACACGATGATGTTAAGTTTTGTTTTAATTGTGCGACTTTTATTTTACAATTATGTTTTTTAATATATTGTTTTTTTTGTAATGTATATGAGATTCAGGGTAAAAATTGTGAATAATGTGTATTAGGTTTAGGAGTGAAGGTAATTTCTATTAGGTTTAGTAGTGTGAAGATATATTGGAAGGAAATGGTGAATTGTATGTTATAGCCTCAGCATTTGAAGTTTAAATTTAGACATTTAGCTTTGTTTTACGTTTGAAATGTATTTGCTTTGTTTTTATATTATTGTTATGAAAAAGTAATGGTGGGAATGAAAAATATTTATTTTGGAGGATAAATTACTTTAAAATTTTTATTTTGTATTAAAATTTAAACAAATGCAGAAAGCAATACAAAAATTAAAATGAAATTTAAACATAATAAACCCCATATTAATTTTGTGGAATCATGAATCAAAGATTACTTTCCGTACATACCGGTCAACTTATGTTTGTACGAAGTCATTGATTAATGAAAGAAAAGTAGAAATTATGTTCCCATGTTTACATGAGCAAATTTTTGAATGATTCAGGGTTATATTTTATATATTGAGATACTAATTAGCTAGCCAAGAAACATAAAGTTCTTTAAAGATCATCTCCAGTCTTCAGCGGTGACACCTTGTAGCATTTATCTCTGCAACCACAAAGGTTAGTTTTGCTAAATTAATACTGAATACGATAAACATGCATAGAACTATAAAAGTATGCAATATATATTCTTTGGTTTTAGTAAAACATTGGTTCAGTTAGATAAACGAATTTACACATGTCATCTAATTTTTGTTTCGAGAACGGTTTGAAAGTTAGTCACTATAAAGATGATAGTAAGAATTAATGAATGTGATGAATTTTTTTTTTTTACAGCAAACATTCACATACTCATGTAAACTCTGTAAACCAAGACGACAACTCGACATCCATATGTACGATGAAAGACGGATGAATAGTATATGAGTATCTTTCATTCATAGTAAAGTTAATGGTAATGTTTAGCTTTGTAATATATAAGATGATATATATATATATATATATATATATATATATTTTTTTTTTTAATTACCATTGTATATATATGAGGGTTTAAAGTTTAAGGTTTGACCTTACAAGATCCATAAGTCCTGGAGAATAATATAAAGAAAGATATTATCACCTAAAGTGATTACCTAAAGCTCATTTTGTATTTTGCATATAAGGATTACAAGACCTCAAGTCTGTAAATAAAGCCAACTATGTTGAATGTTAAGTTTAAAAGCAAAATTTCTTGAATAATTTTTTTAATGATGCATATATATTAGAAAATATATTTTTCACACAAGTAATATTGTCCAGCAGACACATGATTAAGAAAAGAGATTAAAAAAAAGTTTATACTTGTAATTTGTCTCCTTCAGACTCAGAAAAATAATGAGCTATTGACGTAAGATGATAAATTACGTCTAGTTGATTATGATCCATTCTCCTGAAGAGAATATGATATTTATACCACAAAATAGTGTTGGTCAAGAAAATGAACATAAAAGTGGTTTTAGACGTGAGCGTGGATATAAATGAGGTCAAAATCCAAATAGTTTCCTTATAGAACTCATACTCTCACTTGATATTTAGAAAATAAATATGGTAATAAAGAAGAGAAATGATTCATTCATCTGAAGATGAAAGAAAATTTTTTGTGAGTACAATACAAGGTAGTAAAACCTTATAGAATGTTTAATAAGAGGATATATATGATGCTCCAGAAGAGTACATAGTATTAGTGCACATTAAAATGCAATTTAACATTCCTAAGAATGCAATTTAAAGTTCTTAAGGTATTGTATTCTTATAAGTCTCAAAAGTTAGAAGGATCTAAGAAAAAAACATAACCCATGTAGGGTATGTTGTTGATTCAAAAAATGAGATTCATTCGAGATTGATAAACATGTAGTATTATCATCTCAAGGGGAAGAGTTAAAGAATCTCACATTTTATGATAAGTGAAACATCCAGAAGATTATGTTTTCACTAAAACGAAGATCGATGAATCATCACTACAAGAAAATTGACATATTGTGACAAAATTTTATGACTAAAATTATCCGTAACAAGTTTGTGACTTATCATTGACGATTTTGTGACTAAATTTATACATCACAAATCAGTAACTGGTTTGTCACAATATTGTGACTCATTTAGACGTAACCAATTTTTGTCACGGTTAGTGACATAAGTGTGACAGAAATATATAGCGTAATATGCGTAACGTAATTGTGACAATGTTTACCGTGGCAATTGTTACCAATTGTGACTGAAAGTCAAGATTCAGTTTGTGATGATAGAAAGACTAAATGCTAGTTACTGATTGATATGAACTCATGACAAAACAAGTTGTAACTTTAATTTGTAATACATTATTAAAAAATCTATTAATCTTTTCTTCTGAACGGTATACTATTATAAACCAAAGTTTAGTATAACATGGAAGGAGCATTACATAAAGCAGATTTTGCCAAAAGAATCTGCTATCATATTTTGCTTTCCAGGGATGAGTCGTGTGTTTCTTCAATCTATACAGAAAAGGGATCTAATGATATTGTTGTATACTTTTGTTCGTTCAATCTTTGTTCTTATTTATTGAAACATCTTAGTCTCATTGTGATTAAATGTTTCTTACTGGGAGAGATGACTCAGAACCATAAATCTCATTACTCTGGCCTTCAGGGGCAGATGCGGCGGCAATCTTGTAGTACCGCCCCAACTATGTCCGTTGGAGTTTTTGACCGTGAGGTGGTTCCAACTATTCACGGAAGGGGAGTTCAAGTATGGGATGTTCGAGAACACAATCATGAAAATGGTAGTGTCCTCAAACTTTAACGAGAGATATTTCTACTGTTTGTGTAAAAGCTAAGTTAATTACAGAGATCATCAAAGTTCAGCCTAGATGTCATATTCTCTTCTTTTCTGTTTCGAATCTGATATCTATTTATGTTACTATCATATCCCAGTTCTTATAGGCAGAAACTGTCTATGAGCACATGTGAGATCACGTTTTATGTGCTCATATCAATCTTTGGTATTGTTCTCTTTGTACATCTCATTGGGAATATCCAGGTACGGATTCTTGATTTCTTTCATAAATAAGGTTCAAAATTTTGATATTTGTAAAAGTTTATTCTTAAAAAGGAAGAAAGGTCTCTGCTTTTTTCTTTGTTAGATTGACACAAAGGAATGGATGAGACGTTCGCCAACTTCCTGAAGATTTGAGAAACGTTTGAGGTGATATGAGCAGTATAAGTGTCTTGCAGCACTTGCCGAGCAGTATAAGTGTCTTCCATGAGTTGAAAACACCATGAATGAAAATTCTTGCAGTGCTCTTCTTTTAAAGGTAATATCATCAGTCACCACCTTATTCTTCACAGGAATGTCAGCTTTTAAGATCCTGAAAATCTTAATAAAATCTTTTGGCTAATGCACAAACAGGTATACCAAATCGGATTTCTAACCGAGAATATCCAGGCGGTTAAGATGTCAAAGAGAGCTCTATGATCGGTAATAAGATACAGTGAAAGAGAATGATGTTGGCAGAAAGCGAAGCTTCAGTGGTGGTGGTCGCTGAGGCTATTATACTTAGATGATTTTTTTTATTTCGTGAATGTTTTTTATATAATTAGTTTTATATTGTTGTATGGTATTACAATATTATTAGTGGACACAAAAAAAAGTATTACAATATTATTCAAAATAAAAATAATTTCCAATTTTAAATATGATTTCAGTCTTTTTAATTAATTTGAACTTATAAATAAATTTGGTTTATAAAGTGATCAAAATGTATGGTAACAGTATTGGTAATTTGTGACCATTATTGGTACCACGATTTGAGACAGTTTTCTGTTATTATTTATAACGTTTTGTGACAATATATTTGTCATAATTAGTGACAAATTAGAGACATTATAATAGTAATAAATTATGACAGTGTTGAGACAACTAAGTTAGTAAGTAATTGTGACATTATTGTTACCTTTTCACCCGGTCACCATTTATGGCGAATTCATTACTGAATATATTTGTCACAAAAACTGTGACGTTGTTGTTACCAAAACATATTTGTGACGACTGTATTGTAACCATTAACATTTGGTCACTAATTCGTCATAATATCTATATTGTGACTATAATATTTTTATTGTAACGAATGATTTCACATATGTTGCTTGCTCACAAGATAATGGTTATACAGTTTTCACCAGCCAAAGGCAGTTATTGGCATGAATAAAAGAAATGTTGGTGGACTGATCACCCACTATCCATCTTTATAATCTTGGTGAATTCACGTCTTTGATGATTATAGAAAAATCACTCGGATAAGTGTTAAACATTTTGAACAACACTGATTCGCATCAAACCAACAAGTGATCACTGATTCTCTCCATCATTGGTATTGGGTCAGAAACCAACCATTTTCCATCTAAGAATTTTGGATGTGCAATATACATTTCAGTTGATCCACCATAGAGCTTAGTTAAGATGTGTTAATAAGGTTGGAGATATATGTTGGATATGAATCTATGTTGTTACTTAAATATCTAAAGCCATCTCCGAAGGATATAAGTAAGGCTTTATATGAATGCTAAAAGTGAATTAGTATTTCCAACATGAGAGGGAGAAAATAAAAAGCTAGAAAATAAAATAAGTTGATATGAGTTATCATTGATCCTCGGATTAAAGAAAATGTCAAATAGAAGTCCAAAAAGATAATTCAATTATAGTGCTTAGTAAAGCAGTTGCCAGACACATTTGTTGACTCAAATAAATATAGTGATCAAGTCATATATAATATGAATTTTAAAATAAATCTATCTCATCGATCCAGCATAATTTATTTGAAGTGCTAATTTTGAAAATGTTTATTACTAATTTTTAAATAATTAGTTTATCTGTAGTGTTGGTCAGAAGAACCACTACTACTGGAAAATCTTTAGATAATTTTTATTATATTTTCTGTTTTTTCTAATAAAAAATATTAATTTATGTATAAATATTGATTTCAAAATAAAAACTTTCAAAATGCTAGTTTTGAAAATTTAAGTTACTAACTTTAAGATAATATATTTATATTTTTACATATTTTTTAATTTTTTAGATTTTTAAAGGAAAAACCCCTCAACTGTGTTTATTTAATGTAAAACCTTAAACTAAAGATTTACTGGTAGTAGTGGTAATTATGACCGACAATGTAGACAAATAATTTAATTCATTAAATAAAGTTAATTTGAAGGTTATTTCACTAAATATTTAGTTTATAGTTTTATACCCAAAACAAATTTAGTTGAGGGGTTTTATCGTTAATTTTTTTAAATAATATTCTTATAAAAAAATTCATTTAGCTCCAATTTAGATTTGGATAGCATAAACATTATTATGCCCTTGCATAGCATGAATCACAATCCTACTTTAATATAAAAAAATTACATATATTTAGTATGTTTTAATAATTTGTAAACGTATAAGCCGCTTAACCAATAATGTAGATGTATGTTCAGTCGTTCTAAGCGCTAGACATTGAGTCACCGGACCGTTTAGCCAATTACCGTTTGAGGTAGCTTGTATCTTTCGAATTTATTCGCATAATTAACATTTCTATATGTATATACATAATATATGCTTATATAGACTCATCCCCGACTAATCTCTGATATTTTAACTCGTTAGGGGATAAGATCGATCGCCCGATTGAAGTCTAGCAATATGAGTTTTACATTACCAAATACTTAATGGGCTGAAAAATTTATAGGCCCATTAAAGATCAGTAATGGGCTGAGTGACCAAATACATGTAACCGGAGAATCATCCTATTCTTTGTTTTTTTCCGTTAACAATTTTGCTGAGTGAGGAAAGGTTTAGGGTTGAAAGAAGAAAAAAATGGAGAGGAATCGTCTGAGTTCGTCTGCCGGTATGGAGGTTCCAGTCGCAGGCGGCGGAAATGTTGTCAAATGGGTCGATATATCAGTCTCTGCTCCTCCTTCTCCGGACAATGGATGTGTTCTCCTTCCTTGGTCGGAAGAAGACTACGCTTCGAGCTGTGTAATTGGCGAACCTCCGATCTCTTTCGTTTGGAGAATCAACAAAACGAGCTCAAACGTTCTCGAGCTTCTTCAGCTCTCTTCTGAATCTGGATTTCCTTTAACTGGGCTTCGCTTCGTCTTCGCTCATACCCTCTCCCCTTTCGCTTTTCTATTCGCCGACGAGGTAGATTGAAACCCTCTTCTCTTCTCCACTTTTAGTTTATGTTGGAATTGAAGTTACGAAATTGAATTGCAGGGTAATGATCTCGTCTTCTTTCTTTACGCTCTCACGCCCTCTGGTGTTGTCTACCTCCTTAAACTCGATAATACTTCAGCTTATAAGTCCGGCTCAGTCTTCCCGCTTGACCATCTGACCCACTTGGATGTTCGACCTTACTTGAACGAAACTCATGTTACTAGTGTGGCTGCATCGCCTGGGTTCCTTTTCCTTGGGAGGTCTGATGGCTGTGTCTCTTGCTTCCAGCCTCAGAGACCACCACGTGGATTAACTTTCCACCAGGAGCTACGTGATGATACAGGACTTGGTCGTCTTTGGGGTTTTGTAAGGCACGTATTGTAGTACCGTTATTATAAAACAATTGTCTTGACTTTAATGGAGTGATATCTTTCGATGTTCTTCATCATCTATATAACCACTTTTAATGCGTAATGTAGGGGCACAGTTGTTGCAGCTGTGCAAGATTTGTTTATATCAGAAGTTTATGGAAGATATTTGATATGCGTGCTTCATGCCGATGGGGCGTTACGTGTCTGGGACATTTTTACCTGTCGCAGGGTTTTGTGTCAGAGTATAGCTGCTAAAAACGTTGAGGGTAATATCTGTTACTTCCATCGCTGACCATTAATTTAGTTTGTTTGATTAACTTTTATTCATGCTTCTTTCACTAGGGGTTATGTGTCTCAGGTTATGGTTGGGCAAACCTGATTACGATTCTGGCATCATTCCTTTAGCTCTCTTGTATAGAAATACTTTGGTAAGCTGTTACTACACGCATTTCAACAAATGACTGGAGTTATGTTATTCATTTTCTATTGCATTCTCTGAAGTGATAACCATTTCCCAATTTTTGAAGGATGTCAACGTGGTGGACGTGATCACTGTATATGGCCTGCACTTTAGTTCTGGGGAGGGGATAGCCTTGTCTCTGGATTCTGGACTACAGAATATTTCACTGGAAGGGGTATGTATTTTGGTTGTGACGCATGCTATGCTATGCTATTCTGTTTTTCTTTAGCTCATAACTATGTTTTCCCTGATTCCTGAATTTCGCAGGGGGAATTGTGTGATGTCAGATTTACATCCGACAAGATCTGGACTCTGAAGGCTGATGAATTGACATCTCACATGTTGTACCACAAATCTAGCACCATGTAAGTTCTAGAACACTTAAGTTTCTGCTGATTTG
Source organism: Brassica oleracea var. oleracea (assembly GCF_000695525.1). Taxonomy (NCBI): domain Eukaryota; kingdom Viridiplantae; phylum Streptophyta; class Magnoliopsida; order Brassicales; family Brassicaceae; genus Brassica; species Brassica oleracea. The sequence continues at coordinate 28,211,627 of NC_027752.1, forward strand.
CTTGAATCTTTATACTCCATGTAAAAATGGCATTATACTGATGTTTTAGGAGGTTATGTACATATGTGCACGTCTTTTTTTTTCTCGTCCTCTTCTGTTGGAACCTTTACTATTTGGAAACATTGATTCAACATATATAGTAGTCGAATTTTTGTGTTACAATTCCTGGTGATGGAATCCTCTTCGAAAAGTGCAGAACTCTAGGCGAAACCCTTCCCAGAGGTTTCATTTCTGAGATTTGTTACTCTGGTGTATCTTTATAGTAGTGGTTGTGCTATTTATTACTTCCGACATTCTTGTGTTCACTGCTTTGATGTTTGTTTCTTGATGGTGGATAATGGTCTACTCTAAATTGTTTTCCTTAACCCAGGGAAGCACGGTCTTACACTTTACAGGAGGAATACATTTCTGAGCAGTTATTTCTGAGTGCTAGGAGTTCTTCGCATGACCTTCTTTTGACTTCACATTCACTATTTTCATCCGCGAAGGTCTTTATTCTAAAACATAGCTGTCATTTTGTTGGAAAAAAATTATATACTCAATCTGCTTCCCCTTTTATGCTGTATGAGTCCATCTTAACCTTTTATTGCACTTTGCAGGATCAAATTATGGGATTCATTTCATCAATCTTCGTACGTAGGCTTCTTTGTCCTGGAATTTATCACAATGTTGCCTTGCGTCTAACTTTACGGGACCACAACAAACACTGGACTGATTCTGAATTTCAATCCTTAAGTCTTGATGAGCTTAAAAGCGAGATTCTTTTACTAGTTGAGCAAGAGGTTTGTTTTGTTGCACAGTTCTATAGTACCTTATAGATACAATGCATTTGACTGCTCGTTGGCATTATTCTGGGTCATACAAGCTGAAATATGCCTCTGCTTATGTCAGGTTACTGGTGAGACTTCTATTTCAGTTTTTCACTGGTGGGAAAACTTTTGTTCGTGCTATCTTGATCACTGGTGCAACAATAATGAACCTTGCACGTTGCTGGTTCAGTCAGATGTTATTGGTTTAGTTAGAAACAATTCTGTATCACTGTTCTCTAGATTAGAGAACGTTGAGCACAGCCTTGGAGGTATGTTCTTGATCTATTATCTAGGACCATAGTTTCCTTGTATTGCTTATAATCACTTATTTAATACGGTGTCTGTCTGTTGATAGGATCTTCCTCCAAACACAGCAGCCTGACGAACTTAGGCTTGGGGATGTCTATCAATGAACATGAGATTCTGTCGGAGGTACTAAGATGTACTTTGAAGATCAATAAGCAGTGGGGTGCTGCTCCTTATGCCATGTATTATGAATCGGTTACTGGAAGGCCAGTTATCTCATCCGAGGAAATTGTTCCTCGCTTAGTTAACATCCTTGAGTCGGGATATGCGATATCCATAGGTCAGCGTACTTGGTCGGATCTTGGTACTGATAGAGCATGGGAAAAAGAGCTGGAAGCTCAAAAAAATCTTAGGACATTTTCCATTGAAATGTTATTGTCTCTCTCTGCTCTATGTCAAAGGGCTGGATCTTGGGGAAAGGTTTTTACTATCATGGAGCACTATTTGCAGTATCTGGTCCCTAAGAAAGTTATGCATAACAATGTTGGCGAGACATTATCTGATATCTGTTGTTCTATCCTCGTTCAAGCGACTTCTCAGTTTGCACAGGTGATGTTTGAGTCTGCCTTTGACATCTTCCTACTCGTCAGCTATCTGCTTAACATCTCTGGGCAGGTCAGTTTACATTTCGATGCTAATCTTACATACTCTACTTCTTGCAACTTTTTTTTTATATTTTAAACGCAGTCATACGTTCTTTTTCCTCTTTTTTCTTTGGCTTTTTTATTTTGGCAGGTAAATATGTCACAGCAAGACATATGTAAGCTACGGCTTGAATTGCTTCCGATGATCCAAGATATTGTCTCAGAGTGGCTCATCGTTCTTTTCTTTGTTACCACGCCGGCTCAATTGACTTCAATGGATGATTTCAGCTCTAAGCTCTCATCTCTACAGATTGGTAGGTTTTTGTCCTTCGCAAATATTCCCCAAAGCTCATACCTATATCCAATATTTCTCACTGGACACAATCGTCTTATCATTGTAGATAGCAGCATTGACAAAAGATCATGGAACACAATGCTTGGGAAATGCGGTTTCTCATTGGCGTATATTCTTCTTTTCAGTGACCGAAGTTGCATTGTGGATAGCCGATTTAACTTAAGATATCTTCCAAGTTCACAAATCATTACAAGCTTGGTTCAAAACTTTATCAGCTGGATTCGTTATAGTAAAACAGGAGAAGACGCTTCTTCTTTGCTAAGACGCTCAACTGAGCTTACTCTTAGGTTGATCAGGAATGGACAGGCTGATGCGGTTGAGGTAAACAACTATCTCTGTTTCCTTAGTGACAAAGTATTTAGCTAATTGCTAGTTAAAATTAACTGCTGATTCCTCTGTTTTGTTTTTTCGTATATTCTTAATTACCATTTTCAAGCGAATCCTCTTGGTTGTGGAGGCAAGTTTACGTGGGGAGAAAACATTTGGACATGCCCAAGATACCAACGGAGATTGGTGTCTTCTTCAACATCTCCGTGGTTGTTGCCTCCTTGATCAAGTACAACGTGGAGCATGCGGGATATCAAGAGAGAGGAAGATTAGTGATTCCATCCGCTGCTTCTTCAGGTGCTTATCATTTGGAGTCTCTTCACGGATAATTTTGTAGCCTGTTCATGTTTAAATTGTATATCGTGCCAATACATAATTTGTGGGTTTTATCCTAATCTCATAGAAGACAAGCTCGTTATTTTTTTGCCAACGTCTCTGGTTCATTTAATTACTAATATTTTCACTTCAAGAACATTTGTCTTGGTATTTTTAACATACATCTCATGGTATCGACCCTGGTTACCGATGCAGAGCTTCATCAGGTGAAGGATCTTGGAAGGCTTTGCACAGTTTGGCTAAAGAAGCAGGATTTTCACATTCCACAATTGGTGAGCTCCTCAAGAAGTTTGTTCTTGCTCTGGTTCTTTGCCAGTTTTGTTTTCTCGAAAACTAGGCTTTGTGTCTTTCTGATTCCTTATCCCTTTTTTACCATCCATTTGGTTGAAGCAGGTGCCAGTATTTCAGATGGTGAAAAGTCTTGTGCAACATGGAAACTTCATTACTATGAATGGGCTATGCAAATTTTTGAACGGTATAATATAAGTGAAGGAGCTTGTCAGTTTGCGTATGCAGCCCTTGAGCAAGTAGACGAGGCCATTAATTTCATGGAGAGTAGCGAGAACGTCCATCCACCTGTAACAGCCACTTACTGTAGAGGACGACTGTGGGCAAATGTTTTCAAGTTCACGTTAGATCTGAATCTCTTGAATGATGCTTACTGCGCTATTATTTCAAACCCTGATGAGGAAATTAAGCGCATCTGTTTGAGGCGCTTCATCATAGTTCTATTTGAATGTGGCAAAACCAAGGTAGAGGTCAAGAATGCTTATTTTCTTATTTTCCTTAATTATTCTTTCTGTGTTTGGCAAATAACGAGAACATTTGACTGGCCATCATCTCCATAATTGTTATAAATAGTGTAATTCATGTGCAATTTCTCTTTGCTGTTAGTACTTAGATGTAAGTTTGTTTGGAACTAAAAATGACTCTGCTAGTGTGGGTGCTATCTTAATGTTCAGCCCTCCACAAAGATGTTTGTACTACCATGACTTAGAAAGCAAATTCTTATAATATTTCTCTTTTATTTCAGATCCTCAGTGAGGGACATTTGCCTTTCATCGGCTTATCGGATAATATCACCCAAGAGCTCTTTTGGAAGGTATTTTGTGGGAAGCAGAGTCGGTTTGTTTCTGCACTTGTTTTATTTTTACTATATTTTCTTCTGCGATTTGTAGGCTGGGCGGTCTGAGATAATGATAAAGCCAAATCCATACAAGCTGCTTTATGCTTACGAGATGAGACGACACAATTGGCGAATGGCGGCAAGTTACATGTATCAGTTTTCTGCTCGTCTGAGAAGTGAGGCAGCATCCACGGATTATAAACACAAGTCCCTAGTTTTGCAAGAGAGGCTAAATGGACTTTCTGCTGCTATAAATGCATTAAGTCTTGTGCATCCTGGGCATGCTTGGATTGATCCACTACCAGAAGAATCCATGCATTATCCAGCAAAAAAGGCTAAAAGAGTAGAAGAACAACAATGTTAGTCTTCTCAATCTCTAAACCCTGTGGCGTCATTTTGTTATATTGATGTATTATCCCATGGATAGCGACATTTGAATTACTTTTGCAGCAGTAAGGAGTAGTGACCAGCCAAAAGGGTATCAGAGTTGCATTGATATCGAGAAAATCCAAAACGAGTATGTTTTCACCACAGCAGAATATTTGCTTTCTCTGAAAAACTTTGAGTGGACATATTCAGGTAAGCTGTCTCTTATTTCCTCCATGGATTATTTTGAGTTTGCAGTATAGGGGCGGTTGGAACTTTAACTAATCCGTGCTTTAGAACTAGGGTATCTTCACCCTGAATGGGATGTGAGGAAATTAAGAGCTTGATGTACTACAACCGTTGAAAGGATTATATATTGGCAGTCTCCTTTATTTGGTTGTCGTTTTGTGCATCATTGATGTCTTTTATGCAATTTCGTTAAGGCATGATTTCAGAAGGATCTCATAGACACTACTGACTGTTTCCAAGTAATCTTATACAATCATGTCTTATAAATATGCGTTGTTTTGTCTTCACTCCAGGGCTCGAAAAGCCACCACCGGACTTGGTTGACCTTCTTGTTCAGGCAGACTTGTATGACATGGCATTCACTGTTGTTTTAAAATTTTGGAGAGGCTCAGCTTTGAAAAGGTTAAATTTCTTGCTTTGTTTTCCTAGTGTCACATGCCTTGAGAATTACGTAGGTTCTTGAGAATTACATAGGTTTAATGAATACTGCTTATTCTCAGGGAGCTGGAAAAGATATTTGAGAATATGACAATTAGATGTTGCCCTGCTAAAGGAACGCTGTGGTCATCGTGAGTGAATGTACCTTAGCTGCTTGGTATTTCATTTGGTTACTTGTTGACTTGCCTGACTTATCCAAAAAAATGTACCTTTGTTCATTTTACAGAAATTATCTCAGGCCTAATCTTTTGCTAACATCTACGGAAGACGAAGTCACTCATTCGCCTGAGAGAAGCCCTGCTGCTCAAAGCTCCAACTTGGCTGGTGACTGGGAAATTCTTGAGGTTTATCTTGTGAGTAATTTCTGAATTCTTGATTGGAGTTCACTTTTAGTTTTAATTGGTATCGAAGTATTTACTACTCTGGATTTTAGGAGTATTGATTAGCTTAGGGTATTGAAAGTTTTAATCGTTGTTTGGTTGTGAAACAATTTATGTGTATAAATGCAGAAGAGGTACAAAGATATACACGCTAGATTGCCAGTTACTGTTGCTTCAACCCTTCTTCAGGCAGATTCTTGTATCGAATTGCCTCTTTGGTTGGTTCACATGTTCAAGGTAAATTTTCGATAATATTTTGGGATATTTGAGTTGATTTTTTATTTTTATTTTGGTATATGATATAGTATACCTACATCTTTGATAAAGATAACTGGCATGCATGAAGAATGCTTCATCAGTAAGCTTTTGTTTCACTGTTAGTAGGTCTGAGATACAGATTCTAGAGTAGATTTTATTTATGCGTTCCTGTTGCATGACTCTAATGTTGAAGATGTTTATAATCTCTCTGTACAATACTTGCTGTGCATTGTAATCTATAACTAGGTTGGTCGCTTTCATTTACACCATGGAAAGAAACAATCATAAGGAAGGTTGTTCTCTTCTGGTTTCATGCAAGTCTTGTTGACCAATTTCTTGTTTGTTCGACAGGACGGCAAGAAGGAGAAAGCTTTGGGAATGGGTGGGCAAGAAGCAAGTCCTGCTTCCTTGTTTCAGTTATATGTTGACTATGGGCGTCTTACAGAGGCCACTAATTTGCTATTGGAGTACATGGAATCATTTGCATCATCGGTGAGTTATATGATCTATGGCTTTCAGCTGTAGAGAGACTATTGGATTATAAGTATCTCGCTATAGGATAGTTTTTTCTCCATAACGGGATATGTAGGTTCACTAGTGTTTCCAGCTTCTCAAGGTTAGAAACATCTAGTCGCTAGAGTCTTACGCCTGCACAAATCAATAAAACATATTGATGCAAATTTCACCCCTTTAAAAGCTCTCTTATGACTAAGCATGAGTTTTCACATATGTATATTTTATTTGCTCTCTTGTGAAACAGAAACCAGCAGAGGTATTGAAAAGGAAAAAGGTATCAGGGGTTTGGTTCCCTTACACAACAGTGGAAAGACTATGGTGGGCGCTAGAGAAAACGATGAACTCAGGACGGATGTTGGAGCAGTGCCAGAAGCTTAAGGGACAACTCCAACAAGCGTTACTCAATCACTTAAAGCTGGTACATTTGCTAGTAACAATTATAGGGCTATGGGAAGTGAAAGTCATGTTGTGTGGTTTTTTATCAGTTTAATGAATGTTCTTTTTCGGGTTGGTTGGTGTTTGTTTTTGTTGCAGCTGAAGGTGGACTCGGATGATGCTGTGTCGTCTGCAACAGGCTGAAGAAAATCAAAGTTGAAATGGGAGGCCTCATGACTGATTTGTGTGAATCTGAAACTGGTATCTGTGTTTTCGGTTTTCTTAAGAGTACATTGTTATGGGTGGTTGCTGCTAGAGTACATTATCCTCAATTTTCATTACCAAAACTATATGATAAAAACCAAATTTGATAATCCGATCTGATCCGATAAGAACTGAGTCGAAATAATGCAATTGATCCGGTTCTCGTAATTTTAAAAATTGTCTAAATGAATTCACATGTGTAAATTACAGAAATCCAAATCAAATGGAAACAAGACTAGTCGATCTAAAACAGAAGTATTTTGCTGAAATCAAATATTATATTGGACAAAAGTTTCTCAGGCTATTAAAGACAAAAGAAAAAAGAAGTAATATGCTCTTAATGAATCTATAATACACTTCATTTAATGTATACTTTTAAAAAATGCAGTTAAAGTCAATTATATTCTTATAATCAGGCTCCGACTGGTATAACTTTTTACGGTATAACTTTGTATAAATTGACACAACTATGTTAGTACAGCTGGTATAACTTAGTCTTAGTATTGGTTGAACCATAAAACCGTAAAAATTGTATAACTTGATTAGTAAAATTGTAGAAGAAAAATGAAATGAAGTGAAATTATTGTATTACAAAACTTATATATCTACATATATAAAATTGGTTTTTTCCCTTCTTCTGACAAGTGCCAAGAAGCTTTTACGACATGTGTCATCCATGTATTTTTTTTTTACATTTTAGGTTCTTCTTCTTTTAGATTATTTCAATTTGGCCAAATACTCTCTAATCGTGAACTATCTAATTCTTTTTGCACTAACTATTATCGTATGAAGTTTGATAATCTATTTTATTGGTCACTAAAATTCAAGATGAATAAAGAAATAAATAAAATAATAGAAATATATTTTACATATTTAATTTATTCAAAACTAAACATAACATAAATTTTTGTTATTTTATTATTTTTTACCGTTTTCTATTATTTAATTTACAAATTATATATTTACTTAACTATTAAAAATATAAAATGACCAAACTAATAAAAGAAATTAGAGTACAATACATAATCTAAACATAAAACTTCCACAGTCAAAGATAAAAAGTAAATTACCATAGTAAAGATTTGAAGCTGAAAAAAGTTCAACAAAGAAGACTAACCTATCTCATCTTACCATAGAATATCTTGACTATAAAAAAGCAAATGTCAGAAAAAAAGTAAAAAGATTAAAAAAAGAGACAATGCAATCCCCATAACACAAAGGATCGCGATCAAGCACCAGCGCAAAAAACCAAAAAAACGGGTCAGAAAAAGAATAATCATCGGAAGAACAAAGTCACAACGAAAACAAAAGACGCATGTCTAAAGCACCGAAAACACTACCACCAACTAAGAGATTAGAATCACCTCGCAAACTAAACAAGCACATACAAGGTACTCATGCCAACGAAGAACCACAAAGCTCTGAATAGAAGAAACCAAAGCTCCAAAAGACTAACTCTGCACACCAACATATCAAGCGATGCATGAGAAGAAGATAAAACATCTGAGTGGGGGAGAATACAAGCCAACCACCAAGAAACCAAAACTTAAGCTTGAGAACAACTTTCCAGAAATACAAAACGTACACAAAGAAAAACACTATCCAAACCTGGAGTAGCAAATATGGCGAAAGAGAGAGCCACAAGAGATGTGATCAGCGATGAAAGGTGCAACGAGATGAGAGAACAAAGAGAAAAAAAGAGACAAAATGAAATCAAGAAACCGTGGAGCCATCCTCGAGCTGTGAAAAAGAGCATAGAAGTCGGATCACCAAAACTCCGATCTTGAAAACCAAGACGGGCAGAGACTATTGACGGCAAACCAGCGACGAGGAAAACAACATCAATGACAACTAAACTCTTACCCAACCCAACGAGATGTAGTTCCTAACCTTATCCAAAACCTAAGGAAAAATATGACCAATATTGACCGAAATAACATAGAACACCGTAAGAAACAACCGCACAATATGGAATTAATATGCCTGATCTATAAAAAATACTGATAATCTCACAGAAAAAGGAAGTGAGGAAACACAAGAGCACAAATGTGAATCTTTTCCCAGTGATGGTGAGAAGCACTGCACACCGGAGAGGTAAACAAATACATAGATGGTGATGGCTCAAGGTCAAAAGATGAGAGAGAGAGTGCAAAAACCTCCTAAAAATAGTAAGTTCAAAGAAAAATTAGTGCTCCTCATACAACTTTGATAGGAAAACACATAGCAGTTCATGATATATGTTTTAGTGGGGGTTATTAATGTGTTGTGTTTTATGATTGTATAACTGAGTGAAATTTGTTAAAACTGGTAAAAAAAATTGAAAAAGAGATAAAGTTTTAAACTTGTTTGCTTGTTTACAAGTATGTATACACATATAATTTTAATAATTTTAAAAATATTTGTGATTTAAATTCAAAACAATAATTATATTAAAAATTGTGATACTTTTTTGATTGTTTACAAGTTATTTTTTTATGAATATTGGCCATTAGAAGTTATAAAACATATATATATATATATATATATATATATATATATATATATATATTTCATGAAATTAACTATATTATTACATGATTAGATGAGAAATGATTGTATCAATCTGAATATATGTGGTATAACCATAAAATAATTCTCTTGAATTCAATACAACTAAGAAAAATGAAAAAAGAAATTGGAAAGGGAAACTTTGAAAATATTTTTAAAACTGCAAACTTTGTAAAACTTCTACCACAAAAAAAATGTCTCGAGGGGGAATTGAAAATTTGAATTGGTGCCCAAAAAAAGAAACCCATAAGTTAGAATCTCTTGCTCCTCTCTATCTTCTTCGGTTCATTTCATTTACTTCTCTCTTTCAAGGGTTCTCTCTCCATCTCTCTCTCCTCTTGCATCACGAACTGAGATCTAAGAATTCGCGTCATGGATCTATGGGAGGAGAAAATGAACAAGAGGGAGAAGATGCATGAACACTTCGACATGATTTTGTACGTAACCGATGTCCACTACGGGATTCTAAACCGTTGCCTATGTAGTGAACGAGTCATCGACGAGGTCTCTCTAAAACCAAAGTATCCAACATATTTTGATACTTTTTCTGGGAGTATATACTTGACCTGCAAGGACTTCGAGGTAATATGACTAACTTTAATTAATTTTAGATTATGTTCCATTAGAGCGGATATAACAAAATTCTGAGTTTTACTTGCAGAAAGATGGGCTCCACTTTCGCCAACCATGAATTTTTGGTGTGGAGGAAGAGGTTCAGCGGTTAATGAAACATATGAATAAGATGAAATTGTAGAGCTTAAGAGCTTATGTGCCGTCATCCATAAGTTTCATTGTATGAATTTTTGTTCTATGTTTGTTTTGTTAAGACTTGTCTTTGGTTAACTAGTTTAAATGTTAACGTTAAGATTCGTGAACCAAAAGTACTTGTAAGTTTACTGCTTTTAACAATTGAACATTGGAAAAAGCATTTCTAAGTTTTACAAATAAATTATAAATGAATTGGTTCAGTTAAATGGTTTGGTTGAACTAGAATATAATTAATTATAAATTCATCAATGAAGTGGTTTGGTTGAACTTAAAAATCCCATTTAGATAACTTTTTGGGTTGGGAATTAAGATTCGGGGCGAAAACTCCGAGGTCTACCTCAGCTATCATCTCCATGAAAGAAGAAACAAACAAATCAATTACAAGCCGAAACGAGACCAAATTGAAAACTAAAACGAAGCGGAACTAAAAGCAAAGAGAGAAGAGGGAGAGGGAGAGGGAGAGGGAGAGTGAGTGAGTGAGGATCAAAGAATGGAGACGTTGAAATCGCGAATACCTGAGCATCTTGTACAAACAGTGAAGAGCAGCAGCAGCGTCGACGATCTACTCTCCTCTTCTTCGTCTCTGCTCAGTTTCCTTGTGGGTCTTCCCCAATTTCATCAAGTAAAGTCCTCTAAAACCCTAACTCTTCTCTCTGCTTCCTTCTCAAAAGGTTCATTGGTTGGTTTTGAAGGCGGTGAGTGAGTTAGCGGATCCTGATCTGGGTTGCTGTGGGAAGAGCCAAGAGTCTTCTCTCGACTTGAAACGTCGCGGAAATCTCTGCTTCCGCAGCCGGAGTTTCGACGATGCTTTACGCTTCTACTCTAAAGCCTTACGTGTTGCTCGAGACAACACCTTACTCGCTTCTCTCTTTCTCAATAGAGCTAATGCCCTTCATGTAAGCTACCTCTCTTTTTCCCTACGGTTGGTTCCATTCCATTCCATCACTCAATTCATTCTCTTTTTCTCATGTAGAATCTGGGGCTTCTTGAAGAGAGCTTGCGGGACTGCCATCGTGCTCTTCGTATTGATCCTTGTTACGCCAAGGTTTCAACTTGCTTCTTTCCTTTTCAAAAGTTTCCAGCTTTCTGCACTTCTCATTCATATTTGTTTCAGGCTTGGTTTAGGAGAGGCAAACTCAATACTCTTCTTGGAAACTATAAAGATGCGTTCCGGGACATCACAGTTTCTATGTCTCTCGACTCATCATCTGCGGGGAAGAAGCAGCTGCAGAACGAACTTCTGGCTATTCCAGACTTTCAGAATAAGCAAACATCGGAGAACACACTCTGTTTTGCTGCTGCGGGTGAGGTTTTTCTCCCATCTTTCGATATTATTTACATGACAGTTTTTAGCTATTCAGTGAGGGACCTGTCTCTACTTTTGGTCTGTAGATCTACCCAACGTGCAAAGTGAAGTCAAGCTGCGTTGTGTATCCACAAAAGAGAAAGGCAGGGGCATGGTATCAGAATCTGATATTGAACAAGCTTCTGTCATACATGTCGAAGAACCATTTTGTGTGGTATGAGTTTTGATACACAATTATGCCCTTTTCAAACAATATAGTTTTATATTGTTTCATTCTTTAACATACACGTTTTCTTATGTTACTCAACATTTTTCAATGGTGATGCCTCTTCATTTATGCAGGTCATATCAAAAAGTTGTCGGGAAACACATTGCCACTTTTGCCTTAACGAATTACCTCCTGACTCTGTTCCATGTCCATCATGCTCAGTACCTGTGTATTGCTCAGAGTCCTGCCAGATTCAATCAGGTGGAATGCTGTCCACTAATGAGATGGACAAGAATTCGATTTTTCATAACCTACCTGATGATATTGTGGACCATATTAAAGGCGTTACATCAGCTGTAAGATATTATTCTGAAACTGAGTGTCTTCAAGAGCACCAGCATGAGTGTCGGGGAGCTAATTGGCCTGCTGTACTGCCATCTGATGCTGTTTTAGCTGGTCGAGTTATAATGAAGTTGATAAATCAAGGGGAAACAGCTATGGATCTCTCCAACCTTCATGATAAATTAGTATGTCCTTTGATTGTAGAATCTTTCTCATAATTTGCAACAGTCACACAAAATCTAATAAGGAGTGAATACCCTCCGTCTTATGCAGGATCTTTCCCATAGCTATTCTAAGATGAGTCCAGAGAGCAAGTTAGAGTTGCATCTACTTTCCATAGTATTGATTTGGTGCCTTAATAAATCTTGCTGCCCTGATCTTTCAGTCTGCGAAGCTTCTGTGTCACAGGTTGTCCTCTTCATCTCCCTCCCTAACAACTTTGCTCTCTGATAATTGTGCAGGCATCAACATATATGAGTTCAATGGATGCTAATGGCTTAGGCTTAGAATTTATACTTTCTTCCTTCTGTGATGTTTATTTTTCACTGCAGTTTAGTAATTAACTGTGATTTAAATTGGTTTTTGATTATTTAGATTAAATCTATCCTCATTAACAAAAATGTTTACAGCCTGCAAAAGAGGCATTTGGTTTACTCGATGACTTGCTGTCATCATGATGCCTGAGCAACATTATGTTTTTTTCAATGAAAGTTTACTTATTGGGGTGGTGACCACTGTCTTGATTTTTCCTCTCTGTGCAGACTATTATACTGCTTTCACAAATCAAGGTGAACTCTATGGCAATTGTCCGGATGAAATCCAGCGGCGATTCTTTCAAGTGCATCCCAGCTGGGAACGTTTCAGCAAAAGAGCCGATTCAGAGTTTAGAGCAGGTTTGTCTTGGCAGAGGTACTGCATATGAGAATGTTATTTAATGCATCTCCCACTTGAAGGACCCATTTAGAGCTAGGTATCACCACTTACAAAGATGCAATCTAGAGTTAAAGAAAAGACTTTAATCTATCTATAACTTGGTTTTGTTATATTTGAACTGCTCTCTTATGAAGCTTTTTGAACGTCCACTTACTATTAGAGAACATGACACATTGGTCCTTGTTGAAGATCTCTTTTTTTATTTAAACATCTGGCATCGCTATTTTATCCACAGATCAGAGTTGGTCAGGCTCTTTATAAAATCGGTAGCTTATTCAATCATTCCTGCAAGCCGAACATCCATTTGTATTTCCTTTCACGTGGACTTGTTATGCGAACAACAGAGTTTGTTCCCGTGGGTTGCCCCCTAGAACTGTCATATGGTCCTGAGGTATTCTTGTGATCATCTTCTCTCTATTTGTCAGTCTGGTCGGCATATATCAGCTGTGTGCTTTGAAGTCCATACTTCTAATTTTTTTTATGCATTACTATTCACAGGTCGGAAAATGGGATTGCAAAGATCGTATTAGATTTCTTGAAGAGGAGTACTTTTTTAATTGTCGGTGCCGTGGCTGTTCTCAAATGAACATATCGGACCTTGTTATTAATGGATATTGCTGTGTCAATACAAGCTGTACTGGCGTAGTCTTGGATAGTAGTGTGGCTGCATGCGAGTCCGAGAAGCTAAATCATTTTTTGGCTGCTGCAAAAAGTCTAGATCATCATTGTCTGGTAATCTGATACATAATAAGTCATTTCATTGGTGTTTAGCTCCCGTAGAGTCCATTTTAAGAAAATTACCTGCTGATAATGTTCAATGGTCATTTTAACGTTTAACTGTTATTTATTGGAGGATATAAACAGTGTTTCTTGATACCAATTTAGTTTAGTTTGGTTTTTGCTGTGTTTCTTTCACAGGTGAGTGAAAAGGTGTATGCTGGTGTCAGTGAAGTAGCTTCAAGTTTGCTAATTAAACCTAGTGGTTCTCTTCATATAAAAGCAGATAAATGTTTGAAATGTGGTTCCCGCTGTGAAGTGGAAAACTCTCATGTAGAGGTGAACAAAGCTTGGAATCACCTGAGAAGGTAGCAGTTTCTTACTTGAAGTTTCAAGCTAAATAATTAGTGTGAAGTTTCGCCTCTAACACATGGATCTCTCGAGACTGCAGGGTGGAAGAATTGATGAATTCAGGACGTGCCAATATTTCTGTATTATCAGATTGTTTAAGGTCCATCGCTGTGCTCAGAACTTTCCTTCACATGTATAACAAAGACATTGCCGATGTGAGTCAAACTCCTCTATTTATGCTAAAGGACTCGAAGCATTGCTACTCTATATTGCATATGCATATCTTCAGGAAAAACAAGCACGATACACGTTTCACGTTTCTGTTTGTTCAGGCGGAGGATAAGGTTGCTCAGGCTTGCTATTTAGCTGCAGAAATGAAGGGTGCAAGGGAGCATTGTGAAGCGTCCATTAAGGTAAAATCCTAATATAGTTATTCTGCTTCGGTTTAGACGACAGCATAAGTTAATGATTGACAATGGAGAGAATTCCCTTAAAACACTTTCAGGTTTTCTTAAATCTCAGTAATCCTAACTGGTAGTTCTAATGCTAAGATCCAAGAAATTTACACTTGAATATCAACCCCGTGTATGGGTGAGATGTGAGATAGATTTTGGGTTTGGTGGCAGATTCTGAAGAGGCTGTATGGGGATGAACACGTTGTGATTGGAAATGAACTGGTGAAGCTTGCGTCGATTCAGCTTGCATCAGGTGATTCGAGTGGAGCCTGGGAGACTACAAAGAGATTGTCTCAAATATTCTCGAAGTATTACGGGTCACATGCTGAAACTCTTTTCTCTTATCTCTCATGTCTTAAGCTAGAAGCTGCCAAAGCCGTTAACTTGTGATCTTAAGTCTTAAGCCAGCACTTTGTGCTCTAATACCTTGGCTGCTACAAAAAGATGAAATGTTGATTGGTAGTAGTGTCTGTTGTGTAGGCTTTTATAAGAAAATCTTGACTGCGTTATTTTTTTTGCTGTAAATTGTTGGTGGCCACTAAAATTAAGAAAACAAAACAGGAGCTGAAGTCAAACGTCCAGCCCTAAACCCCTTAAGCTTCACTTCAACCATCAGTTTCTGACGTTGTTTATTACACCTCAACTTTTGTTGTATATTCTTTGCAGTGCATGAATATAGGTAACTAATAATAATGCCAAGCTCTATCACTTCATGCTTCTTTATTTGAGATCATTGAATATACTAGGGTTATAGCCCCAGTGCAAGCGCATAGCCGGGTACATGCATTGTGTAGTCTATGCGAGAAACTGTGTTTTTTTTTCATTGGTTGTTCCTGTAGTTATCGGCTGTGTAAACAATTTCGTTCACCCCCTCTTTGAAACTACCAGGGTTCTAATTCTGATTTGGAGTCTGGGAAAATAGTGAATCCATCCCTGGCGTACAGGTCCTAGTGGACAACTTCGGAAAGTAGAAAAGAACAACAAAGAAAAGTTATATTAATCAAGTTGTTACTAGGACTATGAAACTCTATCAATTTAAAGAGTTTCAATCATACATGACACTGAATAGAACGGTTTAGAGTGTAATGGTTTATCATCAGAGGTGAGAATTAAGCGACGAAGTGGGAGAACCCTAGGCCCTAGTTTAGAGACGGTGAAAATGAATAGACGATGAGGAGGCTTTTTTGGGTTTGTCTGACGCATCAACCTTACCTTATATAGAAACTAGGTACGATAGACCGCGAGTAATTAAAATGACCCAACAACAATTAATTCATTACACAGCTATGTTCAAAAACTCACCGCCGAAGCCGTAAAATCGACGGAAAAACGTAACTCGGACACCAACGGTGACGATTTAAACTGATTCGGTCTGAAAATTGGGATTCTTAAAAAAAAAAATTTACACCCTAAGGAAAAAGCAAAAACTCAATCATATAGGTTGTTCATCTTGCCTTTAGGTTGATGAAGTATTGCTTAGCACTACACATACTTTAAAGCATCTGACATTCGAGAGAGAAAACTCAATCCAAACAAATAAAAGATATCACAGGAGAGAGGAAGAACAAACCCACTAAAGGATAAAACAAGAATCCATAGTAGATCCAACTAGAATAGGATAAAGCCTAATATGTCTACTAATATATGTACTTTAAGAAGCGTATTGGTCTTATTGGAGATCCATCAATATACATATATGTTAGTCTTTAATAAGTTAAAAGACTCCACCAAAATCTGGAAAATCAGGGTGTTTTATTAACTGAATTGTTCACAACCCGAAAGCAAAGCAAGTGAGAGAACATATCCATGGGTTGAGGAGGTGTGTTATTTGCTTAGCTTATGATATGTTTTTTTTTTGGGATCAAAAGCTTATGATATGTTTAAGCAATAACGTTACCGATTAGTTTGGTTTGTGATAACATTTTGCAATCAAAAGATAGAATAGAAACAAATTATATAAAAAAACCAAAGGATTGCTTGAGAATAGTAATTCAGGCAAAGACAGTAGCAGCATATAACAAGTTAAAGGAACTGTGCGATGAGTCTGAGATAACAGCAGCGGAACTCTTAATGTTCCCCCAAACCTCCCACCACTCCTCGTCTCCCTGGTGTCTCTTCATGGAAATCTCTGCATACCAAAGCTCCAAAAGACCTTGTTGAGGCCGCCGGCTTCCCAGAAGATGGCAATTGTCTTCTCAGAGAAGGAGCAGATTTTGATGATGTGTTGTTGCTGCAGCTCTTCCAAACTTTTGACTTCTTTCCAAAGAATCTCATCTGGCCAACGCCACAGTATTCTCCCGCCGATACAACGGCACATTATTACCTCAAATAAAAACCAATCGTTTCTATTTTCGGGGTTAGGCTCAACTATTCCGTCTGTAGTAAACATAAGGCTAGTAGTACTCGGTGTGAAGTGAAAGATTTGACCATCCACATCCACCCCATAAACAACCTTGCCTTCTATCACCACACTTTGTTGGATGTTGAGGGGCATCTTGGGCATAAACACAAACAAAAACTCCCAAGTTCCAGTTTTAAAATCATATAACTCTAACCAGTATGAAGAATTAGCGACATCCCAGCACCCTCCAAATACATATATCTTCTTCTTGTTTATCAAGCTTGTGGATGATCCGCTTCGACCATCATCATTGGGGCAGCTCGGTAACAGATGTGGTCGATAGTATTAAAAAATGTGACTTCTGATGTGGGCTTGCCGTTCATCAATCCACCGATACAATAGATACCCCAATCCGTCGTCACAAAACAGGATCCTGTTAGTGGAGTCGGATAAAAGCTCGAATGGACCGGTTTGAGCCAATGTTGCAGGGCGTGGAGGACGAACCACCTTGGGCTTGGAGTGTATAAATACGTACACATATGGGTCCAAGTTACCCAGCCGATATCTCATGGCCATGATATTGCGGGACTCTGCCACAAACCGGTGGCTCCTGGAAACCATGGCTAAGCCCACCAGGTCCAGTCTCGACACCTTAACCAGGCAATCCAAAGCCACATCATCTGGTAGCGACAATAACCCACACTCCTCCTCCCTCTCATTCTTCGGTTCCAATTGACTACTACTGCATCTCCGAATCGCACTCTTCCCTTCATACCGCATCTACTACTGCATATAAATAATTGAAGGTATATGAGGACTACTAATATTACACAATCATAAGAGGAGGTTGTGTCTGATCCCCGATATATTAATCCAAGAACATTTAAAAAATTGTAACATTAAGTTTGTACTAATTAAAAAGAAACTCTATTTAGATGTCACTTAATTAGTATGAAAATTTAGCTTACATGGCAGCTTAATAATCAATTGAAAAAATATTGGTCCAATATCCAATTACTAGGAAAAATTATATTAACCCAAAATTAAAAACAGTGTGTATTTTTTCCTTAAATAAAAGCTACGGAATTACCTAATATAACTAACATATATATGACAATTAATGATTATAAATAATAAAGATTTTATAACAACTTTTGCATATTTCCTCATTTTTGTTTAATTTTATATTATTAAAAAAAATTAAACAATCACATTAACCATATAATAATAAAAATTAGATTTTTTCTTATATATTATACTTTGAAATTTTTAAAACAACTTTAAATTACAAAAAATGTTAAAAATCCCTTTAAAATTTTTGTGATCAATGGAGGAACCAATATGTGTGATTGGAAGACCTGCGCCATCTGCGATGATAACCTCTTCTCCTCTGTTGTTAGGTTGGTGGACGTGATTATTCAAGTCGGTTACAAGATGATGTGTCGCGCCACTGTCGAGGATCCAATTATTTGGATTGTATGACGTCGCAGCCATGTTCGCGAGAGGTTGCCATGGCATCGGCGATGAGGAGTAATGGCCAGGAGTGGAGTTGACGTAGCCACCGGATTGCTGCATCTGAGGGAACATGTGTGCACTGTGCCCAAACACACCACATATTTGGCACTTGCCGTGATACCCACGGGAGGTGTTTTCTTGGCGTGATGGATATTGTTGCCAAGTGTTGTTGATGCGATTGTTGTACCAGTTGTTCCCGCGATACCCAGAGCTGTTGTTCCTGTTGTTGTTTTTGTTGTTTGGTGGACGTGTGTGAGCCACGTTAGCCGAGATTGGAAGAGAGTTGTTAGGAGCAACGTCCTGTAGCCGTACTTCATTGTTCAACAACTTCTTGTGAACTTCCGTTAGAGAATGAGGCACATCTCGACCTTGTATCTGGTCAATGACTTATTTATAATTATCTGGAAGTCCTTCGAAATAAACACGATCTGATCCTCTAGATCAAGCGGCTTACCAAGAAGAGCCAGATGATCAAATCGAGTAGTGAATCCTTGTAAGTATTCATCAATCAACTCCGTCCCTTTCTTCCACAGCTTGATTGTTGACGAAGTTGTTGAATATGACCACGAGTTGGCTTAGCGTAAGTTGATGATAGTTTCTCCCAAATTTCCGCAGAGGTGTTTGTTGTGGCAAGGATCGGCTGGATTATGACTGATATAGAACCTCTGATATGCTGTGTACGCAGGGTTGACGGTGACAACTTCAGCTGTGGTGATTGTTTGAGATGGAACTGTGATGGTGCCGTTGAGATATCCGGCGAGGCTATAACCATTCAATAAGGCCTGGATCTGGCGGCTCCACATAAAAAAGTTGGAGGCGGTGAGCTTAGTAACATTCGACATGTTAACATTGGGGAGATTAGCGGCAATAACGGTGATAAGAGTATCCGTATTGGTTGGATTTGCATGATAAGAGTAGAGATCGTAAAAGAAAAAGAGTTGTTTGTGAGAGAAGGATATGGCGGCTATGGTTTAATTGAAAATCCTTGCTCTGATACCATATAAAATGTAAAGATTATGTTATTGATATGAGAAGGATACAATATATATACTTGAGAGCTAGGGATTATCTAGTGTAACTAATGACTACTATATCCTTTCTATATATATATTCTACATACTGTATATATGCTCTCTGGCGAGAGCTGTTTCCTGATCGTTTCAGTCATGGAGAAAATCCCATTAGGGCTTGAGAGATCAAAGTGTGGCTCCGGTCTCCGGCGAGAGTAGAATGGAAAGAAAAAAACAAAAGAGCATGTGAACAGGCACAATGTGCATGGGATGAAGGATGATGAGGCAAAGATAGAAATAGAGGAGATCAAGTTTTGCCAATAAGCGGGGAGAGGATGGCATAAAGAGGAGATAATGTGGATTTGGACGTTTTAAGAGCATCTCCAACTCCACTCCATAATTTAATGCAAAATGGAGTGATGAACAATCAAAAATCTCATTACTCCATTTATGCATTAATCACTTTTTTGTTTATTCATCACTCTATTTCCCACTTCATTTTACAGTAAATTATAAAGTGGGGTTGGAGATGCTCTAAGGCCAAGCGTGAGAAGAGTGTGTTCACTGTTACCATAAAAAAGTTGTACGCAGAGAAAGTCAAGAGTCCAAGGGTTTGTTGACGACATTGTGTTCAAAAAGGACCAAACTGGCAAATTCGGTTCTGCTCACAAGAAAAAACTCTGCTCAAATCCAGATTAGAGTTTGATATCTAGTAAAATCAATGTCTATTTGTAAATGTAATAAATCATATAACTGGTCTTTCTATAGTGTACTTGTTTATAGATCAGTCCCAGCAAGAGAAATTTTTGTTAGTTGACAACTAAAGCGTACCAAAATATTTACGTGACAGAGAGTTCCCATTGTTTTCCAAACTGGCAAATTTTGTTAAAAACATTTTTATTGCTCGCTATCTCAAAAAACACAGCTTGTTCCTCCTAGTTGCCACATTTTCCATACAAGTCGGACCAAATAATCTTTTTTTTGATCAAGCGAATATATGAGAAGAAAGGCATGAATCCCCCTTTTGGCTTTAGCTGATAGGACACAACTAAAGTGACGGTGACTGGGGTAGTAGATTCAGTCAGACATCTTTTGGCTTACACGTGTCCTCATGTGATACTCCACCAACCCAAACGTGATGAGAGAGAATGTGCGAGTGGCTTCACTTTCTTTTTTTCTGTGGGAGTCAATAGTTGTCTTCACTTTCCGCTTTTATCGTTTCTCTTCTCGTGGATGCACAGCAAAAATACATAAGAGGAGACGGGGCTTTTGAGCGTTACCTCAACGAAAACAAGTCCAAAGATGCTCTACAGAATCGACGGTAAAGATAGTGGCTGCTTCTTGAATCAATATTCTCATTGATATCATTCGGCTACTTCCTGGACCAGAGCAAGTAGTTATGTTTCGTTACTTCGCTCTATACTTGTGTTTGGACTTGGCTATGAAGAGTAGGCTCGGCGAGAGCAATGAGCTTGTAAAGAGAAGAGGATTATTATCTTCTTAACATGAAGAGTTTCTTGATTTTTTTTTTTTTTGTAAAGAACAATAGTCATAAAAGGGCAAGAGGATTCATCCACTTTGAACAATAAAATTGTTAGCTTACAGATTCGAAAGTCGAATTATTTTCATAGAAAGAAGAATATATTGGAGTGTATCCACACTGTGTAAACACAACGTTTGTAAACTCTCTACGTCTAATAACAAGGTGTTTGTTAGAGATAGAGTGATAGGAATCACAAGTTGGCTTTTATGCTCTCTTATTTTTTACCCAGTGATGGTTCATGGTTGATGGATGAATACAAGTCTTAGACTTGTGAAACTTGTGGGATGTGGTCGAACTAGCTTCTTTTAACGCCCTCTCTTGTATGATCAATTATGGTAAGACTGGTGGATCGATGGTATCACAATAATGATGAGATAGAGTTTCTGATACCACAATCCTTGCTTAATTCTTAGGGGTATTGCTGCACAAAAGCAGAAGAAGGAAAATATTACCGACAAGACAAACATCAGGAAGTACTGTGTTTTCTTTTTGTTGATTATAACAAAAAGTTATCATACAAGTAGGGACTCCACTAAAGCCTTATTAATATGATCTTTAGCCGCGACCTACTTTAGCCTTCAAAGAAACAGAGAAAGAAAGCATAAAACGTAAACAAATCTATGAAACAAAAAGGTAAAATTACTATAAGTAAAATGGAAAAATCTTCTTGAAAGAAAAAGGAAAAACTTTTTCAAAGACTTGTATCTGGTCGAGTAAAAAACAGAAAGGAAAAAATACTCGACCAAATATAGAAACTCTACTTTGGGTCGACCAAACTAGATAAATGTATAATATCTACTTCGGCCGTGAGATAAAATGGACGGTCCTTGTTTTAATAAGTTCTTGGAGTGTTTCTTGATGATCCTATAGCTTTAACTATTGGAACAATATATGCCATTGGACTTTATTAAATTATGAATAACAAATGATATGGGTCTCAGCCCAAAAGAAATGTTATTTAAATGAAAATAGCTATGGGAAAGAGTCCCACATCGGCCGGGAGAAGAGAAATAGAGCAGTATAAATATGCCCTTGTGTTATGAGGGTGTAAACGGCTGCAAAGGAGAGGATAGCTCCCCACTCGCGCGCCGCCGCCGCTTTCAAGCCGGCTCGGCGTGGGCTTGGGTTTGGAGGCCTCCGGCCCGATAAAAATATTTTTTTTGGACCAAGTTAAACTCAACGCTTTGCGATTTCATTTCTAAAAAACAGACATTTGTGTATAAACAACATGTAGTTCGTTTATAAACGACACGAAGTTTATCTGTTCGAAATGGATCAGAACGAGTCAACAAGAGAGAAACTTCCGGAGAAAGCTGCTCAACGTTCCACTCCGAGATCTTTGCGAGATTTTTGGAAAAACGTTTGCAACAGTTTCGAAAAACCGCTCCTAGTCTCCTCTTTAAATACAGACTCTCCTCTTCTCATTTCTCTAAGTTTTTCACATCAAACAACAGCGAAAATCCCTTAGCGTAAGTCGTAAATACGAGAGTGTTTCGTAAATTTTATAGTTCGATAGGGCGATCACGAGTGAGGCATGATTCGTCTGCCATGGTTGTATCCTGGGACTCTATATTCGTACAGTCCCGTCTCACTAACGGAGCGAATATTTTGAGTTAAGGAAATAAATCATATCTCGACTCCATGTCTCTTCGTGAATACGATTTCTTATCGTTCTTGTATTCGCTTTTACATTCGTATATTTTCTTAACATCGCTTTTATTTTATCGTTTATGTCAGTCCGGTTTTCCCGCTTCTACGTTAACTAGTTGAACCTTACTGTTTCTTCAAATTCGCAGCTCACAAAACATCTTCCTCTACTTGAGCTCTATCAGCTAAGCAGCTTACTAGGCCAATATCTTGCACCTTTGATGCGGTTTCTGAGGCATTTTTGGTGTTCTGATCTCATTGCTCGACCAAATGAATAAGCATAACTTGATTTTTTGATGAAATGAGATTTTTTTGTGAGGCTTATACGAGTGGAATCCTTTACTAACCCATCCTTGGACCAGTCAGCATGAAGTATTTTGAGGCATGTTTGTGTTTGTGTCTTTCAACGCTTTAGCTTGAATGTTCGGTTTGGGCTCCAGCGTTTGATGGCTTCTATAACTAGATTAAACCTTTCTCTTAGTCTTATGGCATTAGAACATGTCACTAAAGTTTCCTTGACTATGGATTCAAGGTGTTTGGTTTTGACTTCATCACTTATATTGATATCTTGCATATTTCCATTATCTTATCCATTCGTCCATGTGCATTTTCATCATATAGATTAGGATTTAGCCATGTCTAGGTTGCATTTTGCATACATATGTCTCCATTAGGTATTGGAGTACCACATGGAGTTCCTGGAGACATTTGGGTACATTTGGAGCTCAAGGGAGGTGATTAGAGTGATCATTGGACGAGCAATGCATGGGAGCGACCTACCGGAGCGACGCCATGAACTCACTTGCCATCTACGCTTCGGAGCGACCTCCTAGAGCGACACCCTAAGGTCGCTCGCGTCTATGGTTTCTGAGCAAGCCGGGAGCGACGTCTTCGGAGCGACACAGCCAGGTCGCTCGCGAGGAAACGACCCGGGAGCGACCACTACAAAAAAAGTCTACATTGATAGCATATTATTATAGCACGTTTTACCGAACTGCTATCGTTAATGATTTAAAATTTTCCGTATTATATAATAGCGCTAGATAAACGCTATGATAGAGTGAAACCTAAAATAACACTTAATTAATGTTATTTTGAAAATTAAGTGAGCGGGAAAATAAAAGCACTGATTCCGCCAATATATATCAGGAAGAGCGACAAAGACATTATTTAATCGGCTTCAAAAATGTTATCAAAGACATATAATAGCATTTTTCTAACGCTAAGAAAAACTAATTAAACCCCTAAATCCTAAACATTGTTTCAAACCCTAAACTCTAAAGATAACCCTTAAAACTCTAATCTTTTCATACTATAACTTTAAATCTTAAAATTAAACTAAAAATTAAATCTTCTTAATCTTAAACTATATTTTCCTAAACACAAATCTTTAATCTTTAATCAAACTCTTTATCATAAATCTTAACTTCAAACATAAACTATACATTCAATACTCTACAAATATTTATAACTAAGTCTCACCACTAAAATAATAATTAATAATTAATATATTTAATAATTCATTATAACATTTATAACCACTAGATTAAAATTTAAATTCCAAACCCTATATCTAAACCCCAAACCCTATTCCTCAAACCCCAATATATTTTGAACCCTATGTACTAGACCATAAATTATAAATTTACCCTGTAAAACTAATATTTTCTAACTTAAACACCAAATCTTAACACATAAATTACAAATCTAATTTTTTGAATTTTATTCTCAAATTCCACTCTAAACTAAACATAAACAGTAAATATTTTTTTAAACTGATATAATCAAAATATACTTATTAAATATAACTCTCATATATGCTATACACCTTATATAATAAACACTAAAATTTAAACTAAACTCTGAATACTATAAATTAATCTTAAACTTTCAAATTAAATTTCAATACTATACCCAAATATCAATCACAAAGTTTAAAATTTTAAATTTAAATCTAAACAATCTAATTTGTGAATTCTAAATCTTAGATTTTTTTTTCAAAATAATTTATATTAACGAAATTTATCATAAATATTTTATATATAAAAAAACAAAATAGAATAAGAAATCAATGGTGTTAAAAGAGAATAGGAAAACAAATACATAACATCTCGTTGGTCAACAGAAAGTAGCCTATGACATAGAAGGGTGAGGATCATGCTTTGTGTAACCACATCCATTGATAAAAATGAATCCAACGGACCAAAATGCACTAAGATAAAAAATACACTTTTTCTTCATATCTCTTTCTTTCTTTCTCTCCTCTGATCTCTTCGTATCCTCTAATCTATCTCTCAATATGTCTCCTTCGTGAATCTAAACTTTCTCAACAACCACCACCATCACCTCCGGCAGAATTATCTCAATTTCCACCCCGTCGTTCTCCACTACTCTACCTGATTACTCTTTTTATTTCTTATATCCTCAAAGTTTTTCCTTTCTTCAGATGCAGATTTAAAACATGAAGAAGATAGGAAACAGATCGGGAGGGAGGAGTCAGAAGAAGCTTGACAGCAGAGGAGGTAGAAGAATCGTGATGGTGGAGGCATAAGAAGCCTCACGGCGGAGAAGGCGTGGCAAGCATATGAGTTTGTCGCTCAGCCGTAACACCGGTGGCTCTACCACCAGACTGAGTCTTCGCTTCAGCCATGGCAATCGGAGCTGGTGGAGGTGGAGGTGTCGGTGTAAAAAGCTGATGGAGTTGACGAAGTCTCATGGAGGAGAGGAAACGGCTGGATTCTTCTTTTCTTTTTTTAGGTTTAGCTTTTTTTTATTTGGTTTAGTTTAAACCGAGTTGGAATTGTGGTAGTTTGACTTTGGCTTTTAATTTCTGGTTTAATTTTGTAAACCAGAATTTATTTGTAAACCAATTTTAATTTATAAATAAAATTTATTTTATTTTTAATTATAAAACAACTTTCCGTTTAATTGTCAATTATTTTATTTTAATTATAATTATTTTTAGTTTATTATAAAAAGATATATCATAGCACGAATGTATAAATCATAATCAATTTGTAACGAAAAAATAGTGCTATATTTAAATTAATAGCAACATTCAAGTATTGCTATCGTATCTGGTTATTTCATAGCGTTTAAAAAATGCTATCGTAGAAGGGGTGCCTATGATGGCTGCCGATGACATAGCATATGAGAAAACGCTATGAAAGCCCTATTATAGCGTTTTTCGTGAGCTAAGAATGTACATAATTCTTGTAGTGGACCTCTCGCAGCGACGTGCCGAGGTCGCTCCGCGTCTATTTGTTTG
>NC_027752.1:28237366-28238062 GCF_000695525.1 Brassica oleracea var. oleracea
TACTACAACATTTGTCTTAGGAGCCTTGAAAACTCCTAATATCATATATTCACAAGGTGGATTCTTAGAGAACCTCTCTGAATGTTCTCACTCGCTTCTGAAGGAAATATCTATGCCTCACTTATAGAGTAAATTATAAGATAATGAACAAAAAAATAATTGAATGAACTCATTTTTACTCTATTATAAAGTGAAAATGGAGAAAGGTTAAAGCTCTTTTACTTCAAACTATATTTTAGAGATGTTTTAATAGAAAGAAAAAATAATAATTTGTAAGTGATGTCTCACTGAAGATTACTATCACTACAAGAAAACACGCCGAATTCCGACGGAGGTTTCGACGGACATCAATGTCGTCGGACGTTTGTAACGGATTACCGACCAATTTCCGACGAAATCCAAAAATTTGAAGTCGTCGGAATTTTCCGACGACTTTTCGACGACATTCCGATAAAAAATGTAACCGTTGTAATCGTCGGAAATTCGTCGGAATATACCGACAAACTTCCGACGACATTCCGATTAACAGTACAGTCGTCGGTATTCCGTCGGAATTTTCTGACGAATTTCCGACGAACCATGTGACCGTTGCCGACAAATATTTATGACCATTGTATAGCCGTTTGAGATTGGACAATACCGACGGAATTCCGACGGAATTCCGACGGACTGCTTTACATCCGTCGGAATTTCGTC
>NC_027752.1:28241307-28242463 GCF_000695525.1 Brassica oleracea var. oleracea
TTTCAATCATAAAAATCTATAAATTTAGATGCCAAAACTATGAAAATAACACATAATAAGTGTTTAGTATAGTATTAGATCGCAACCGTTCAAATATAACAACTCATTAAAATATTTATGTATGCATATCATTGTTTTCATAACATCTCATCTTAACACTCATATACTTATACAATCATATTCATATAATCTTACATTACAAAAAATGTTGTTTTGTAAAATCGTGTTATAAAAACATTTTTATTGTTAAATCTTTATGCAAATACTATATATCTTATCAAAGATATGGATTTTGCATTTAGAAACTTGTAACCAACACCCTAAACACTAAGTCGTCGGAATTCCTTCGGAATATACTGACGGACACATTCCGTCGGAACATACTGACGGACACATTCCGTCGGAAATCCAATTTGCCGGGAGAACCAAACCGCGTGAAAATTTTCGCGAATCGCCATTTGGTATATTTTAATTATACCGACGGAATACTGACGAACCAGTGTCCGTCAGAATCTTCGGATATAATAACCCTTCTTCTTCCTTCTTCGTTATTTCCGCCTCTCTCTCAAAACGAACTCTCTCCGGCGATTCCGGCCCTTCTCCACCTCTCTTCACCGGCGAATCCTCTTCTCACCCTCATATCTCTTCCCCAAACCCCAAATCATGTAAGAATCATCCCAAACCTTCTTTTATATCAATTGTTTAGGGTTTTGGAAGTTAGATATCGGATTTTAGGTTGTTTGATTGAAAATTTAAGGATTGAATGGATAGTTTAGGATATATAAGTTAGGATTGTTGTTTGGATTGTTGTTTTAGTTTTTTTTAGAATTTTTTTTTTTTGTTAAAATTCAAAACGTTTTAATATTTTTAAAACGTTTTTTGGTTTTTAAAAACATTTTTCAAGTTTCCAGTAATGAAATATATATAATAAAACGTTTTTTGATTTTTTAAAAAACGTTTTTAACAACATTTTCTATATTTATAATTTTTTTATAATTTTGTATACATATATATATATATATATATATAAATCATGTATAATAAAAATTTTAAATTTTTTTATAATTTTTTATAAGTTTCCACTAATAAACTATGTATAATAAAACGTTTTTAAAAAAAAATTTATAAATATTTAACAACATTTTTCTACATTTAC
>NC_027752.1:28242529-28242823 GCF_000695525.1 Brassica oleracea var. oleracea
TAAAAAATTTTAAATTTTTTATTATTTTTTATAAGTTTCTAGTAATACACTATGTATAATAAAAGGTTTCATAGTTTTTTTAAAAACGTTTATAAAACCTTTTGTAAATATATAAATGAAAACATTAAAAATAGAAATGATTTAAAAATATGTTTGATGTATTAATTTTTTTTTTTAGGGCCGAGGATGAAGCCCGCCCCGCAGCTCGTCTTCGACGTAGTTCGGTGAGCAGTTCCCGTGCATCGGGATCGTCTCATGACTCGGTTCCCGCATATATTCCCGCTCCAGCTCCCA
>NC_027752.1:28243622-28253002 GCF_000695525.1 Brassica oleracea var. oleracea
TCCGTCGGAATATACCGACGAACAAATATCCGTCGGTATATTCCGACGAACCAATGTCCGTCGGTATATTTCGACGAACGTCGGAATTGTCCGAGGAACGTTCTTCGTCGGTACATAGTTTTTCCGATGAACAAGGTTCTCGTGTGTCCGCATCGTAATATCGTCGGAAGTTCGTCAGAATGACGTTTCTCGGTATTCGTCAGAAAGTCGTCGGAAGTTCTGACGAAATTCCGACGAATTTTTTTTTTCCGACAAAACGATACCGACGGACAGGTTCGTCAGAAATTCGTCGGAATCGGTCTATTCCGACGAATTTCTGACGATTTCGGCCATCAGAATCCCATGTTTTCTTGTAGTGTATGCCCTTCTGTGAAAGTCTTAATTTATACAAAAATATTTTGATGCAGTGAGTTTGCATGATGATGTGTTTTTTTCATGAAATTTTGAATGATGAGTTATTTTGAGATAGTTAGGCATTTTTGTTGCATGTTGAGTAGTATTAATGATTATCTCTCTTAATAGTTCTAATGTTGCATTTTAAAAAGGTATATTTTGGAATTTTTACACAAATAAAAAAAACATTTTAGAATTTTGATCATAAAAGTATTATTTTGTGATTAACTATATTATAATATTTTACCAATTAAAAATTAAGAAACATAATTAACCTTTTTTAATTTACAATTTACTATTATTATCTAATAAAGAATGTATTGAAAATGTAATATGTATTTTTGAAACAATCTTTTTATAAAACATGGATCATATCAAAACGGAGTGAGTAGATCATATTGGCATAATTGATGAATTTTTTTTTATTTTTTTTATTTCTTTGATTGATAATTTTGTTTTTATATGGTTTAGGTGGCATTGATATCCTCAAGACTGATATTTTGTGTCGTTGTGATAAACTTAAGGTAATAGACTAATATTCTACAAGGATATTTTGATATTATGTTGTGATAAAAACCTATTTTCTAGTGAAACTTTTATATATACGATATATGAGTTTTGTATGAACGAGGTGTCATGTGAATTTTTATTTGGGTGTTAGTTGTTTTTCATTTATTCTAGCCTAAAGTGTTTTACCAGAAAATACAATCTTCTCCAGTTAGTTCTTATAACAATGACAATGCTCAAGGAATTAACATGTGTGGCTGTGGAGAAATCATCGTTGGTTCAAACTGTTCATAACACTCAGGATGTGGCAATTGCATTTCATGTATATCAATCTAGAATATGATGGAGTTGACATTTCATTTTATTCGAGGGATCAAAACATGAGACGTTTGGATAAAAAATTGTTAAAATTTGTGGAAGACTTTACTTTGTCTACTTCGAGCAAAAGACATCTGACTTTTTTCTAATATTTCATATTTTTAGCAATTTTTACAAAAATATGGTACAAAAACACAAATTAAGGCATAATCTTGAAAGCGTCTCACTATAATAAAACATGCCTAAAGTAACGAAAATTTATGTCAATTGTAGCTATCGTAAATTAAGTATGAAAAAAAAAAGCTCTAACTTCTCTCTAAGTCTCGAATAATCTGAAACAGCTTTCGGTGACCGGTAGCTTTATGCCGTCGGTCATCAACCGTTTTGTTTTTTGTTTTCTGTAAAATAATTCGATCTTATGATCGGTTCTCCTTTCGCTCGGCAAATTTTCTTTCGCGTTGGCGACTTTTGTAGTGATGAAATAAAGTTTCAGTCTTTACGAGTATTAACTCGTTTGAGATTGAATCAAGTCCGATCGTTTTTGATCGGTTTTAATGGTTCTTCACCGGAGCTTGTTTGAATCCCGTCAAGCTTTGAGTCTCTTCTCATCTTCTTCTCAGATAAGCATGTATTTCTCTCTTACAGGAATCAACCTTTTCTCTCTTACAGGAATCAACCTTTTCTCTCCTGTGTAAGGAGCCGCTAGATCGGTTATGAAGAAGAGTATTGTAAGAATCAACCTTTTCTCTCCTGTGTAAGGAGCCGCTAGATCGGTTATGAAGAAGAGTATTGTAAGAATCAACCTTTTCTCTCCTGTGTAAGGAGCCGCTAGATCGGTTATGAAGAAGAGTATCCTGAACAAAGAGGAAGAAGTGATGTTGGATCCAATTTGGTGGCTTTATGGAGATTTAGTAGAGTTGGCACTTTCACGGTGGTCCGACAAAAAATCTTTCATTAAGTCAATCCAATCAATCCCAGATTAATCATCTGCAGATGGGAGATATTCTGATTATAAGCAACGGTTTGGTGGTGAAGAAGCCTGAGATCGGGTCAATCATAAGGAGGCATGTTGATTGAACGGCGGAGGTAGACGGTGAGGTCTGATGGATGTCGTTCCAGAGCTTTCTCCAAGATGCATGTCTCATACACGTGGCAACAGAGGATGAAACGGTGAAAGAAACATGACTTAATTGCTTCCTCACGAAAATTCTAGTTTAAGGTTTTCGTTTGGGCTTTGACCCATTGTTGTAATATGTATTAATATGTATTGGCCCAATCTCTATTATGAAAAGCTAATAAAAAGCTTGTTGACAAAAAAAAAAAAATGAAATAACTAGAAAGTTACAACAAAAAAAACGATTGTAAGTTTACGAGGAAAGGTATTCGTCGTAAATCACATGTAAGTTTACGATAAAATGACGACTTTGAAATAGTTGTCAAACAAATAATTTATGACGAAATGTTTTACAATTCACTAAAAAAAAAAATGAACGGGTAAAAAAAATATTGTAGGTTGAAACGTGTTTTTAGTGTACTATATCTAACATATTTTGTCGTAAATTAATTTTTATATGGATTAAAAAAACTTGTAAAACAACTTTGTTATTAATTGTTATATTCCTATCTACCAAGGACAACATTTTCGTATATATATATGACATTTCTATTAATAATAAAACATACAAACAAGAAAAAAAATAACTCACAAAACAAAAAAAACAGAAAATGTTCTTTGATGACAATATTTACGAGTTATAAAGTTGAATGTATATACACAAAGATATGACGGGAAAGAGACAAATGAATTTCCTGAAGGTCTAGAGATATTCATGTACCAGAATGGTAATACACTGATCACCCAAGAAACTGATAAGATCTTTTGTCCTTGTCGGAGGTGCAAAAATACAAAAATTACCTATGATGAAATTGTATTGAACCATTTAGTAAATAGAATATTTACACCACATTACTACATTTTATTTAAACATGGAAAGATTTATGTTTGGAATGAAGATATTAATAGTATTAGATATAGCAACACAATATGCTATGATCACTCTCATTACAATCATTGTCCACACATCACGTTCTGTATATTGTCTTTCCATATTTGTACATCTCTGTAACTATATATGTACTCTCATATCATACTCAATAAACACACAATTCCATATCTTAACATGGTATCAGAGCAATGATCTCAATGACCTAAAATTCTCTTCTCTCTTTTCTTTCTCTTCTTCTACGCCGCTCTTCTTCTTTATCATTTATCATTCTCAAACTCCTTTTGCTTATCTCTCTTGTGCTAATCAATCATGTCGAATGAAAGCACACATTGGGCCTCCTCAGTCGAGACCACCACGGTCTTTAATGCAAGTGATCCCGCCACTACTCTTTTGTCAGTCAATATGGCTAACATTACCAAGCTCACCAACAACAACTACATCATGTGGAGTCGCCAGATCAAAGCCCTTCTTGAAGGACATGAGCTTCATGGCTTCATTGACAAAACCGCAACAGTTCCTGAAGCTACGATTGTTGTTGATGGTCAAACCATACCGAATCCTGACTTTCCCCCATGGAGACGTCAAGATCGACTCCTCTACAGTGCACTCATTGGCGCGATCACTCTTCCTCTCCAATCGGTAGTTACTAGTGCTACTACGACGTGTGAAGTATGGGATCTCCTTACCATGACATTTGGTACTCCATCTCGTGGACATATTCAACAGCTGTGTTATCAACTCCGAACGTGTGTTAAAGGCACCAAAACGATCGGTGAGTACCTTCGCCTCATCAAATCCAAGGCTGATGATCTCGCTCTACTTGGTAAGCCTATGGATCCGGAAGATCTCACTGAGCAAATCCTCGCTGGACTACCTGAGGAATACAAACCTGTCGTTGATGCCATTAACGGTAGAGATACAATGATTTCTTTCTCTGAGCTACATGAGAAACTTCTCAACCGCGAGGCAATGGTCGTCTGCAATGACACTACTCCATCTACCCTTGCTCCAGTCACTGCAAATGCCACTGAATATCGTCCAAAACATAATGGACAGAACAATTGGCGTCCTCAACAAAACCGCAACAACAACAACTCTGGTTACTACCAGAACAACAGTCATCGTCCATCTAAGCAATACATGGGACGTTGCTAGGCGTGTGGAGTTCAAGGTCACAGCGCCAAGTACTGTCCTCAATACCGTATTGTTCCTGGCTCCTCTGCTCAGACATGGACACCTCCTTCATCGAACCAGAACCAGAACTGGCGTTCTCCATCACCACAACCATGGCATCCAACAGCCAATGCAGCTATGGTCATGGGTGACTCAGCTACTTGGTTACTGGACTCTGGAGCTTCACACCACATGACCTCGGATCTTGGTAATCTGTCGCTCCATGCACCATACAATGGCGGTGATGATGTGATACTTGGTGATGGCTCAGGTCTACAGATATCACACACTGGTTCTTTCTCATTACCCTCATACACACAACCTTTCTTTCTTAATAATGTTCTATATGTTCCATCACTTGACAAGAATCTGATCTCGGTTTTTCAACTATGTTCAACTAACAATGCCTCGGTTACATTTACACCAACTTTCTTCCAGGTAAGGGATTTGATCACGGGGGCACTTCGTCTGGAAGGGAAGCCTAAGGATGGTACTTATGAGTGGCCACGATCTCCTTCTACTAAACCACAATCTCTTGCTTTTGCTTCGGTTATTAAGACATCTTTCTCTGATTGGCATTCCCGTTTGGGACATCCAGCTTTACCTATTCTTAAAACTATGATTTCTAAGTTTAATTTACCATTATCTTCTAGTGTTCTGCTTGCTAAGCCTTGTAGTGCTTGCTTGATTAATAAAATGCATAAGCTTCCTTTTGGTCCAACAACTCTTGTCTCTTCTTGTGCTCTTGATATAGTTTTCTCTGATGTCTGGACCTCACCTTTAATGTCAGTAGATGGTTTCAAATACTATGTGATTTTTGTAGATCATTTCACTAGATATACATGGTTTTATCCATTAAAAAAAAGTCTCAAGTTCTTGAAACTTTTACCAAGTTTAAAGCTTTGGTTGAAAATTGATTTCAATCCAAACTTAAAACTCTCTATACTGATAATGGTGGAGAATATATTGCTCTAGCTTGTTTCTTATCAACTCATGGTATTTCTCATTTTACTTCTCCGCCACATACACCTGAGCACAATGGTATAGCTGAGCGTCGTCATAGACACATTGTTGAAACCAGCTTAACCCTCTTGTCGCAAGCCTCTATGCCTAAGTCATATTGGACTTATGCTATGGCTACTGCTATATATTTAATGAATCGCATGCCAACATCTAACTTATCTATGAAATCTCCATTTGAATGTCTCTTTGCTACCATTCCTAATTATTCAAAGCTTAGGGTGTTTGGTTGTTTATGCTTTCCATGGTTAAAACCTTATGCTTCAAATAAGTTAGATAACCGATCAACTCCTTGCACATTC
Source organism: Brassica oleracea var. oleracea (assembly GCF_000695525.1). Classification (NCBI taxonomy): domain Eukaryota; kingdom Viridiplantae; phylum Streptophyta; class Magnoliopsida; order Brassicales; family Brassicaceae; genus Brassica; species Brassica oleracea. The sequence goes on from NC_027752.1 coordinate 28,249,342, forward strand.
CTAGGATCTTCTACAGCTCAAAGTGCTTATTTTTGCCTAGATAGAACCACTACACGTATCTATACATCACGTCATGTTACTTTTCATGAATATGTGTTTCCTTTTGCTTTGCCTAATGATCTCACTCCTATCTTTGATGATGATATATCAGAAGTTCCTCGTGCAGATAACTCCTCTGTTTCCAAGATAAACATATCTTCACCAAGCTCATCTACCTCTCCAACACCAATACCGGTTCCTGCTGCAACTCCAATACCGGTCCCTGCTGCAACACAACTGCCAGTTCCTACTGCAACACCAACTGTGGCTCCTTCGATACCGGCTCATGATGTATCACCACCTGAGACTTCAGTCACAGAAGCTACAACTTCTACAGTTCCTACCAGGGTGTCTCAAAGAGCTAGAAAATCTGTTCAGAAGCTGAACCTTCATACCACAATCACTCCACTTACTGGAACCATACCAACATCCGTCAAAGAGGCTTTGAAAGACCCGCGGTGGCGTTGAGAAATGTATGAAGAACTTGATGCGCAACTAAAGAATCACACATGGGATGTTGTTGATTCTTCTGGACACTTCAATGTTGTAGGCTGTAAGTGGGTCTTCACCATAAAAAGGAACGCTGATGGATCTATTGATAGGTTCAAAGCTCGCCTTGTTGCCAAAAGATTCAACCAACGCCCTGGTGTAGACTACACAGAGACTTCTAGTCCTGTAGTGAAACCGGCAACGATCATACTGGTTCTCAGCACTTCTGTATCCAAGCGATGGCCAATACAACAATTCGATGTTAATCATACTTTTCTTCAGGGGACACTGGATGATGAAGTCTACATGATGCAACCTCCAGGATTTCTAGACAAGGACAATCTTCATGGTGTTTGTAAGCTTCGGAAGGCTGTCTATGGTTTGAAACAGGCTCCTAGAGCTTGGTATAATGAACTCAATTCATTCCTCATTCACTGCGGTTTCAAGAACTCTCAAGCGGATGCAAGCCTGTTCATCTACAACAACAATGGCACTCTCCTATACATGCTTGTATACGTCGATGACATCATTCTTACCAGGAACAACAATGATCAACTAACGATCTTTATTGATCAACTCTCAACTCGTTTTTCTTTAAAAGATTTGGGCAATCTTTCATACTTTCTTGGCATGGAAGCTGTCCGCACCTCTAAAGGTCTCTTACTAATACAGTCTCGTTACATTGCAGATTTATTGGAGAAGACAAAGATGGCTGGCTCCAAGCCCGTCGCTACCCCAATGTGTCTTAGCAGTCACTTAACTCTCAATGGTGGCTCACCGATGACAGAACCATCTCAATACCGTATGGTTATGGGAAGCTATCGATATCTTTCTCTTACTTGTCCCGACATCTCCTTTGCTGTCAACAAACTATCTCAATTCATGCACCAGCCCACAGAAGAACATTGGCAAGCGGTTTAAAGACTTCTTAGATATTTGAGTGGGACACAAGCCAAAGGCATGTACTACTCTGCGACGAACACTCTCTCGATTCATGCTTATACTGATGCTGACTGGGCTGGGAACAAGGATGATTACACATCAACAGGTGCCTACATAGTCTACTACGGACGTCATCCAATTGCCTGGTCGTTTAAGAAGCAAACGAGAGTAGCGCGGTCCTCTACTGAAGCTGAGTACCGGTCCTTAGCATCTACAACAGCTGAGCTATGTTGGACTCTCTCTCTCTCTCTGATGTCTGAACTCGGTCTTAAGACGACACAAACATCAGCCATTTACTGTGACAACATCGGGGCGACATATCTAGCTACTAATCCTGTTTTTCACTCCAGGATGAAGCATCTTGCTTTGGATTATCACTTTGTTCGACATCAGGTTCAGACCGGCCAGCTTCGGGTATCTCATGTCTCATCGGCTGATCAGTTAGCGGATGCAATAACCAAGCCCCTTCCCCGCCATCGGTTTGAAACTCTAAATGTCAAGATTGGCCTAGCTGAAGGTAGTCCATCTTGAGGGGGCATATTAGATATAGCAACACAATATGCTATGATCACTCTCATTAAAATCATTGTCCACACATCACATTCTGTATATTGTCTTTCCATATATGTACATCTCTGTAACTATATATGTACTCTCATATCATACTCAATAAACACACAATTCCATATCTTAACAAATAGTATTATCAATTTTTGAGATGTTGGTAATTGTGAAGAACCGAATCATTTGCATAATGAAAATAGTTACCATCAGAAAGAGCAAATGGTAGATCATGATATGGTTATAAATCCAATTTTAGAAACTAAACAATAGATGATGAAGTTGGTAGCAGTGTCGGCCTTTGGTAGAAGCAAAGGAAGCATGTGCTTCTAGCCTCTTTTTTCCGGCCACAAATTAGTAAGTATTCATTGGTTTAGCTGCAATCAATAATCTTAGCTATGTCAAACAATTTTGGGTCGATTCTCTCAGATGCCATTTCAAATTATTTATTTTTTGCTTTTTTTTTTCTTTCCAAAAAGTGGCCAATTTTTTCCTTTGTTTCTAGTCTTTTTATGACCGGCTATGGTTGGTAGTGTTGAAGAACCTAATTAACTTGGATTCAAAATTTTTTATGAAACGTTAGATGATGCAAATCAGCCAATCTACACTAGTTGCAGAGAATATGTCTCTCTAAATTGTCTCTTACTACTAGGATGAATATTAAAACTGATCATAGTGTACATGAGATTTGCTTTAATTGAGTTGTTTAAAGAGTATTTGTTAGAAGATAACTTGTTTACTGATTCTAATTATGAGATTCAAAAATTGGTTTATAGTCTTGGATTGCATTAAGAAAAGATATGTTTGCATTGACAATTGTATGATATACTGGAAAAACCACAAGGAAGTAGGCAGAATAAGGTACCATACCAAAAGATGTGGCACCTACCAGTTACATAAATGTTGAAAAGATTATATCAACCTGAAAGGACTGCTGGAGTGATGAGATGACATGCCGAAGATATTCAAACTGATAGAGATGTAACTCATCTATTAGATGCAAAAGCATGAAAACATTTCAGTACGACACACCCTGATTTTACTCAAAACATTCAATTTATTTATTTATTTTAGGCTATGAAAATATAGAGTTAGTCCACTCTGAAGGTCTGGGAGACAATATTTGTTGAGGACAGTCATTCTTACACCATACAACTATTCACCATAAATGATCATAGAAAGAAAAAAATTATCTTCTTGAATATATTAGTCTCTATTCTGAAACATCAAATCGGTCACTTGATGTTTTCTACAACCATTTCTACAAGAATTGAATGATTTATTGTCAACATGGATCCGCACATTTAATTGTTCAACGAAATGAATTTCTGATGCGAGTAATTCTTATGTGGACCATAATTGACTTTCTTGTTTACATGATGCTATATCGATGGACAACACATGTGAGATTATCTTGTTCGTATTTTTTGGAAGGATAAATGCGTTTCAACTGAAATATTGTAAGAAGACATAATGGTTTGATTGCCATTGTCGATTTTTTCTCTTTAACCATCTGTAGTGAAGAAACAAGATATTGTTTAGTTACAAATTAACTGTGCGAGACACTGCTCCTGCATATTTAAGTGGAGAACAAATCAAAGAGCAAATTGATTAATATGATGTCATGGGG
>NC_027752.1:28253303-28267310 GCF_000695525.1 Brassica oleracea var. oleracea
GGGGGGGGGTAATTATCATGTTCATAAGAATATGCATAATGGTTATGAGAAGCATCACAATTTCATGTATTGTTTGTTTGATATAAGTTTTATCAAAAATATTTTAATATAAAGAAGAAATCATTTACTATTTTGATTTTTTTTTCTTTTTTTTAGACCATTTTTATTTCAATGGCTCAAAGACCAGTACAAACAATAGAAATATTATGGCAGAGACATTACAAGATATTAATATAAAGCATTGAAAGTGGAACAAACACGTGTTGACATGTGTGAGCTTTAATGGATAGCACTTAACCCCACACGTGTTGTTTTACATTGAACAGACAGGTACAACCGTCAATATGGCTTCTCCACCGTGACTCAAACAAGTTACTCCCAAATCTCTTATCTTATCCGTCGCTATTCAAATCGTTTATACCATGGTGCCTTTCAACTCAGCCTCAGTTACTTGATTAGACTTACCTTGATTCACCGGTATTTTAAGCAAAAGACGCTTTAACCAAAATGGAAGATCATTTGTTGGACCGTAGAATGCCAACTCTTCTTAATCGATTTCACAGACAGCCGAAGCAATCCATCACACCTCATCTACTCCCAATCAGAGATGATATCCTCAACGCCATAACATGCTTACCAACAAGGAAGAATGATTCTCCTAGAGGAAGATAGTGAACGGCAAAACGAAGGAGCCTTCTCAAATTCTGACGGGATATTTATGTAAAACAGGTGAAAGACACAATATTCAATTTTATCAAGATAAGAGAAACAAAGATGAAGAAAAAATCAGCTATCCTGAAACTAGAGTTGATTAGAAAGATTGAAGATTTATTATCACAACAAAAGGAGGATCCATAGATCAAATATATACAATAAAAACAGAAGTCGGTGGTGACCGACGACAGAACCGCCAAAGACAAAACTTAGGCTGCAACTGGAATGCTAAATTTTGGAACGAAATTGTTTGAAATGTATGTTTCCATAGAATTCCAAAAAATATTTACCAGTTACATGGAAAATCTTTTAAAATCAATTATACATATTCCAAAAATGGAATAAAACTTAAAAACAAATCATTTGTAAAATCTCTTCCATTTGTTTCATATCAAAAAAAGGCTCGTGAATGTGTGGGATGATTGGAATTCTATTTCCAATAACAATTTCAATTTTTATTTCATTTTATTTATCATTCCAAATTTTCCTATTCCACATATAATATAATTATTCCTTTTATACCATGTATTACTATTAGGAATAACCAGTTACAGCGTTAGTTGGAAGGTTCTAGGTTTAGTGAGAAGTTAGATCAGTAGCAACATCTGCATAACACGTTTTGGTTGAGTTTATAAGTTTATTAGGTCTAGCATTTGGCCCATTTGTTTGTGTTATAGGAGTACAAACTTAGTGGGCTAATAGTATAACACAAAGGCCCACTTAAAAAGGTGAAATAATTAGAGATGGAAGTTACGGACACGTAACTTTACAGAACGAGGAGTCTTTATTAAACTTTATGGGGCCGAACATCTTTTGAGCAGAGAAAATGTTATAAATGCAACTTTTTCTCTTTATTTTTCTAATATTTGGTACACACCGTAACACGACTCTATGAAAATTCTCCCCAATTATAATTCTTCTTCATATATGTACATCATTTTTCTATAACCGGTTATGGCTTGACTACCTTAACAGATTAATTTGTCTGTCGTTCCTTTTCTGAAACAGAACATCATATTCATATATATCTGTACAACATCAACATGTATTCATTGATTACGACAAAACAACCACAACATACTCTAGCTTGATGTCGAAGACATGTATTCGAGATATTACTGCTCGTACAATACAAAAGATATCCTATAAACGGAAAAAGTTAAATAAAGATAATTTATTATTAATTAGGAAACTTTTTAAAACTCTTTTTTTAGCTTTATAGTACCACGTGAAGGAATCTAATGAGTAGACTAATGGCCCCTGCGTCCTTGTACGTAGCCTTAGCGAACTGTTTGAGTCAAAAGCGCGCCGCTTACAAAGCTGAGCGATGGCAGTTTCCGTAATGAAATGGATTAAACGAGGGTAAAATAGTAAATAAATCGACTCTTACTTCAGTTGCGAGGCGGAAACATGGCACAATTGGCAGACCACAGCAACCAAGTGGTTAGCTTCAGGTTTTATGTATTTGATAAAATAAAATAAAAAAAAAGCTCTAAAAAAGAAGTCAAGTGAGGGGAGATTTTAGGATGGCTACGGAGACACAAGCGACGTTGTCGATGGAGTCTTTACCTCTCGGTTTCAGATTCAGACCAACCGATGAAGAACTCATCAATCATTACCTAAGATTGAAAATCAACGGCCGTGATTTGGAGGTCAGAGTAATCCCTGAGATCGATGTTTGCAAGTGGGAGCCATGGGACTTGCCTGGTTAGCTTTACTCTCTTCTTCTGTTTTGATTGAGCTCTGGTTTCTTAGGGTTTTCTTGATTATAGGGCTTTCGGTGATAAAGACGGATGATCAAGAGTGGTTCTTCTTCTGCCCTCGTGACCGGAAGTATCCGAGTGGCCACCGTTCAAACAGAGCTACTGACATTGGATACTGGAAAGCTACTGGGAAAGATCGAACTATCAAGTCCAAGAAGATGATTATCGGTATGAAGAAGACTCTCGTCTTCTACCGTGGTCGAGCTCCTAGAGGGGAAAGAACCAACTGGATTATGCACGAGTATCGTGCCACTGACAAGGACCTTGACGGCACTGGACCTGGTCAGGTCTGTCGGTTTTCTTTTCTTTCTTTTTATGTTGCTCTGCTTCATGTCTGATAGTAGTGGAACTTACATGTTGATTTGGAACAGAGTCCGTATGTATTGTGTCGCTTGTTCCACAAGCCTAGTGATGTTGCAAACTGTGACGAAGTAGAGAATGTCAATGCCACTCCCACCACAACTAGATGCTCTCGTGAGGACAACTCTTCTGAGATGGTCCAGGAAACAGCTACTTCTCGTGTACATGCTCAAAACATATCAGATGACACCGAGAGGTGTCCGAGCGACAAGGGTAGTGATGTGAAGCCTGATGCTCCGGTGATTAAAACTGAGAATCATGGTGAAACTTCTCGAGCCAAAGACCGAGGCAAAAGCATAGTGGAGGTAAACAAGTAATTTTAAGCGTCTTGTATCAAAGTGTATTTTTTTTTTTGTCCTAATCTAGCTTATGATTTTCTTGTGTGTAGGAAAGTCCATTTGCACGGGACTTTTCAAGTCTTTATGGACCCAGCTTTGACCAAACATCATATACTCCGGTGCCTTCAAGCATCGGTTTTCCTGCGTCACATATGGATTCAATGTATTCTAGCGATTTTGGAAACTGTCATTATGGGCTGCATTTTCAGGACGGTGCCGCCATACAAGATGAGTCCCTAGCAGATGTCTTGGATGAAGTGTTTCATAACCATAACCAATCATCTACCGAACCAAAAGACTTTGCACTTCCCAAAATGATGCATTGGTCGTTTCCCAGAGACACCTTTGGTTTTGTCAACGGGAGTGCTGAAGCTTCTTTCCCACAGGTAATATTCGGATCTTTAAGCAGATGATGATCACTTTCTCTTGGAACTGACCGTAGTGTTTCTTCATGTACTACTACAGTTTGCTCCTGACGTTGGAGCTTCCAGATTAGCCAGCGATCACTACGTTGATAGCAAGGAGGCTGTAGAGATACAGTCTTCATCCGGTTCCTCTAGGACCGTGACGCCACTTCACAGCAACGTTTTAGGACAGCATCCTCCAGTTTCTTATGCAACCATGGATCCGTTTAACTCTAATGTCAACCAGCCTGAGCAGGAGCAACTCCCTGTTGACCGAAACATTATTCTCAGTGAGTTTAACGCTAGGGCTCGAGAGACTCAGACGGATCTTGACTTTGTTGTGAACCAAGGCACTGCTCCTAGAAGAATCCGGCTGCAAATCGAGCAGCCATTCACGCCAGTTAACAACGAGAAGGAGAGAGATGTTGATAACCATGAGGAAGAGGAAGTACAGTCTGCCATGACCATGGTAGGATTCGCACGTCCAGCAAATATAGAGCTACTACACTTTTGCCTCTCAATATGACGGTTGATGAAATGTGCAGATCGTAGAGGAGGATGAAAAATGCTTCCTTGACAAGGACAAGAGTAGAGCACAAGGGCATGCGAGTTTGTCGGAGGCAACTAATTTAAATACTCAGGGAACTGCTCATAGGAGAATCCGCTTGCAGACAAGAATACGGAAGCTTCCCATAATACCAAAAAACACAGGAAGGGACTCAAACCACAGTGAAGAAGTAGCAATGCATAGCAAGGTAATAAGTTCATTTTTGAATTACAGCAAACTTTGTAGAAAGCAAAGCATTATCATATTCAAATGAATAGAAAAAAAAAAAAAAATCAGTAAGCTTATTGAAACAATGCGAGATGCAGGAAAAGGAAGATGTATCGGCTTCATCATCATCATCATGGCAGCAACATAAACTAATGAGGAAGAGGATGGTGAAGTGTAGCAGTATGGTGGTAATAATGGCGGTGATGGTACTTTTAGTAGGAATATGGAAAGAGTCAAGATATGCCAAATGTAGCTTCTTGTTTCATCAATTGGATTCCTTCAAAGGCATGTTTACTTGATGATATATATATAGCGCCATTCTCCACGTTCTTGTATAATTAATCACTTGTCTGTTCCTTTTTATTTTTGTTTTTGTAGTGTCGAGTGATAAAGCCAAATTCTCTAGAATCTTTAACAAGGTAGTTCCTCCTTTTTTTGCAGTTTAAACAATTTGCACTTGTATCCCCGACAGTTAACCAATGTCGTTTTATTAAATGTTAATTTTGCATACCATAATTGATACTAGCTTCAAATCAACTTCTTACACCTTGGAAACTCTTTAGTGAGACGGGCTGTGCCATGACTCTGGTGACTGAACACAGAGCTAAAAAGTTGAAGCATGACCCTAACACATCAATAAGTTTATTGTTTATTCTCCTTGGCGTAATCTAAGCATAGGTGTCTATAACTAAACCAGATATCTAAACTGAATCTAACCATTTTTAAAATAGAGCCCCAAAAATAGAGTCTAAAGGTTAGGGGAAACATTCCGACCCGGATTTTTTTGGGAAACCCGTAGTAAATTTCTAATTAATGATCCAATCAATTTTCGTAAAAGGAGACATAAGAAAACGGTGCAACATTATTAATAAATATTCAAGTTTAGGAATTAATCTTCATAAAAAATAGTTACTTAATTTACATTTTAGTTCATTATTTTCCTTAGACATTAAATACAAAATGTACAATATATAAATATAAATCACATATGTATGTATTTTTTTTTTTTTTGATCAAACATATATGTATGTATTAAGTGATTAACATATGCCACAATTGTAGTCTTGGCCTACAAGGTAAAACGTCCACCAGAAAAGTCATGAGTCTTTCTTGTTCACCGGAGGCAAGAACTGATGCAGCCAAACGTTCAAAATATATGAATTTTCAAAAACTATGAGAAGTGTAAATATTTTACAGCATTCTTAGAAACATGAACTTTATAGCTATGGAATAAATTAAAACCATGAAGTGAGAAAAAGAAAAGGGTAATTTCCTGGTCAAGAAACTCAAAATTCCATTCACCTTCTCCCAAGTCATTGATCTCGTTCCACCACCCGAGACCAACCAGTATACGGCCACTGACATTTTCAAGGTATCTCCAACCGTATTTTATTTTTCACTTTAAAATAAAATTTAAAGTAAAAGTGTTCTAATAGTATACTCATTAGTCTACTTTATAATAAAGTAAAAAATTAGTTTACTCAATATATAGAGTAATTTGTTTTTTTGTCATCAATGTATTTTTCATTCTAAAATAAAATATCATTAGACCAACAACCAATTCTATTATAGAGTTACTCTATTTTAGAAAAAATAAATAGAATAAACCATCAAAGATGATCTTTGACCACCTATAAGTCAAAGACAGCAAGAAGAACAGTCACTACAAAGATTATGACAAAGCTGCTGAAAACGAAAGCATATAAAATGAGGTGTTAAAAAAAGAGAGCATATATATAAAATGTAAAACGCCAATGCAGCACCCTGACCCAAAAACAAAAACTTGTTACCGATGTCCACTATCTTAGCCATTCCATTGATATACTTATAAAATCATCAAAATATTTTAATACTCAAGCTCATACCTTGGGGAGAACATGGAAGAGACATGTATTTGGGGTTGCATAGTTTTCAACTGGTGGCTGCATTGAAACAACAATCAAAGCTGTAAAAGTTCTGAAGTATTATAGAAAACGATTTAGGAGTCATGCAGCATATTCCACTGTTCTAATGCTAATAAACAAAAAGGTGCAGAATGATAGAATATAGCATATTCTGTTACAGAAACGACTGTCGCAACTCGCAAGAAGGATAACAATTCGGGATATAAAGCAATTCTTAACCTAACATGACTACTTTGCACAAGCATTCCCAATTCAACTTTCACATGAATTTCTCGAAGACTGATTAAGAAGAACACATATCTAAACCCCAATAACGTCCAGATCGAACTAATCAAAAATATGATAGGCCATCAAACTCATAAATTAACAGGATTCAAAGGGAAAGGATCCGTAGAATAAGCAGCTAGACAGAGATATTCACCTGGCCAAGAACTATCTTTTCCGGTATTCAGAAGGATCAATTCAAAAATGATCAGCATAAAATAAAGATATACCACAAGTATAGTGTTCGGTAAAATCTCCCCAAAATTATTCCAAATTCATAAAACGCAGTCCCGACAATTTGTATACATGTGTTTCCGTCCACACAGCTTGTCTTCACATGCATCATAAAGAGTTATGAACATATCAAAATACTTAGTGAAGACACTCAAAACTGCCAACATGTAACCCATAATAACAATTAAAATTAAGCATTAAATTTTTTACTGGTAACCTATAATTCCATTTTCATTCCTTAGTCATTTTCACATATCTGGAGCTATTTTTCTGTACTTAGTCATTTCTACACAATTTTATTTACCTAACCATTTGAATATCACTTACGGCCCAAGGCTAATTATACACAGTCCGAAGCCAATTCTCAGTCACGTCCATATGCACGGCCTGAAGCCACTTGACCCGTCAGTCTCTCGTACGGTCTGAAGCCAACAGCCCAAAGCCACATGACCCCAAAGTCTCTCATATGTCACAAAGCTAACAGCCCAAATCCACACGATCCCGAAGGTCCCTCACAGCCAAAGTCAACATACGAACCAAAGCCGAACATGATAATAACATCTTTTACAACCCAAAACCATAGCATACTTTCATTATTTAATTTCATTCACTGAATCTCGTACTTTCCCTAATTAGTTTCGTTCTTTATATGTTTCTATAACATTTTTCACTCGTCATGCCAATTCTTTTTCAAATATAATTTTATTTTAACATAAACAATCGATTTATACATCATCGCACACAATAAAACGTGTAACATCCTAAGAACACAAAGAATGTTCTATCCTCGAAGAATCATTCTGAAGAACAAACATTCCATAAGACACATTACTCATGCGCATAATCTCCAATATAATGATCAAACTTTTTAAAAACCTATACTCCGGTTGCCACAAATCACTTCCTCACCTTAATTGATCTTAAAGATCGAAGACTATGTTCTTGCTTCCCAAACTGTCTTTCTAAAACTTTGTTCTTGCTCTGGCTGTTTTCTAAGACTCGTTTTCTGAGTTGTGAGAGAAATAAGAGTTAGACACCCTTTCTAATAACATTTTGTAGCCTTGCTCACCAAGGCGGATCATCAATGATGTTTTTGTATTTAACTTGGTCAAATTTCACCACCAATGGCTTGACTCAGTCTTTACAATACTTTCCTTATCTGATTCCTAGAGACTGACCTTGCTTTCGTATAAACCTGCATCTTTATCTAGTCGAACTTTCCTTACTCGGAACCCACATTGTCCAATAGTTTAACTTTCTTTATTTGGCTTTGCGGTTCCATTGATTCCTTACTTAGATTCTATCTGTTCCATGATCAGTTTACCGTCACTGAGCTTAAGCCAATACCATTTTAGTTCACAAGGAACATTTGATACTTTATTAAAAATCGCCATCTTTATACCTTTTTTAATGAACACAAATGTTCAAACACTTAGAAAACTAAAGTTCCTTTACTAATTATCCTTCAAAGTAGATAATCCATCACAAGCAGTTTGGATTTCTATTGTGATCGCAAAAGTTAAAAACAAAAACGAAACTAGATCTGGATTAACCAGAAAAAAAGTTTAGAACGAAAGATATTATCTGTTTAACGGAAATATTAACAACAAACTCTCAATTTCTGAAAGATTTGATTTCGTGAAGAGGAGAGAGTTGAGAGGTATTTCTCTCTCTAAAATTTAATAAAACTATTATGTTTAGAAGTGTCATATTAAAAAATTATTTAATATGGGTAAATGTTGAAATATATATTACTATTTACATAAAGTAAATATTTATTTACAAAAAAGTAAATAAACAACAACACATGTATGCAAATGAAGTTTATTTTATCTTCAAATACAAGTAACTTTTTTAAAAGAAATCTATAAGGGTCAGGTGACACTCTTTCATACCTCTGTCACCGATATCAAGTAAGCGTGGGACGGATCCGGATATCTAGGAAATTTTGGGTATCTGAATCCGATCTGTCGGATTCCATGATTTTACTACCCGGATTCAGATATAGATATTTGTCTATATATTGTAATACCTGTGGGTATTCGACTCCGGATCTAGATCCGAAAATAATGAAAAGCTATTCTTTTAGATTTTTTTTTTTTAAAACATAATACATAAATCAGATATTTTTACAATACTTATAAATATATACATGAATATAATATTATAAAAAATAATTATGTTTAAATATTGATATATTAAAAATAATTATAATAAAATTTAAAATTTAATATTTTTAAAAAATTTGTATCCGGATATTCAGACTTAAAACTCAAGATATCCGGATCCGGATCCAGTTTTTACTTATTCTAGATTTTACTATCAGGATTTGAGTTGAGATATCCCGAATATTCTATTTTCATAGCATATCTTGAGCATATATCAGAACGAATCCCATATCCTGGATAATAATTTGCAGCCCCAATATTAAGGATTTCATGAATGAGACTGAAGGTCACGCACTGCTCCACATATTCTAACACCGTACTTGGTTTTGAACTTAAGAATACATCGCTATGTTAAAACCAAAATTGATTTAACAAAAAAGAAAAACCAAAATCTAATTAACTGGAACATACTCCAACTTCTTTAAGGCTATGAGCATGCGTTTCCTACGCGGGACGGACCACAAAACGAGTTACCATTCACCACTGTTATTTTAATATATTGTCAAATGATACAAAAATTAAATGGAGTGTTGGCGGTTTTTTAGCACGAACAAATTAGTGGAACGCCATGTATAATCATTTTTTTTTATCAAATCCATGTATAATCATAACATATCAAATGAGGTGTGTTTTAAGATGCGGTTCTTTATGATTATTATATTTAGTTGAGAAAGTTTTAAGAGATTTTGTTAACTAACATTATTAATTATAAAACATTTATATTCAAATAAAAAGTTTTGATATAATCTAAGCAGATCATATATCTCTAGAACCAAATAACTGGAAGCGAATCATAATAGAACTGGATCTGTATGGATATTTCAATTTCTATAATATAGTTTGTATACTTGAAAATATTAACTATATTTAGTTTGAAAATAATCAAATAATTTAAAATATTATTTCTAAATGGAAATCCCTTTGTTAACAAAATAACAAACATCCAAAAAATGAACTACCACAATACTTTTATCCAAAATATTTAGTTATCCAAATTATCTAATTTTTAATAAAAAATCTTATATTTAATAAAAACTCAAATTTTCTTATTTTTAACATGAATTAATCGAAAAAGCGGAACCAAATCAAAACTTAATGAGATCCAAGATTATCTCGGATATTAGCATGTTCCTAACATTATTACCCGAACGAAACTGAAAACTAAAAAAACTGAAAGAAAAACGAATCCAATTTTCTAAATAGTCGAATAGATCCTAAACCTCAAGAACCAAACAATCGAACTGGAACTGGAACCAAAAACGGAATGCTCAGGGCTAACGTGTGGTTTGCTGCCGTAACTATGTATGAGTTGTTTTGATTGTTTACTTAACTTTTTTAAAAAAATATCGTATACATATATTTTTTTTGTGCTCTGCAGTTTCACTAGTTTATTGTTTATACTAAAGTGAATAAAATATCATTACACTACAGATATATATATATATATATATTCATACATGTCTATTTAGTTCATGATTTTTTGATAATTTATATCTTTTTTAAAAATCACTCTCTCAAAATTACCCAAAAATCTATTTATTTGGTATTTTAATAAAAATTTACCAAAAGATTTACCGATTGTTATATTATTTATAAAATTACATAGTAAAGATTCATTTGTAAAATTTTGATATTGACTTTTACAATTTTCTTTTAAATAGTAAATTTAAATTAATTGTATTTAAAAATAACTAGTGCAGTTATAATATTTTAAACAAATTATGATATTAGCTATAAAATCTCAATAATACCATATTAAATTTCATATTTCAGATATATAAAACATTTTTAAAAATAAAAAATTAAAGTTATATTAGTATCACTGACAATTTAGTTTCTAAAATATAAATATATATCTCGCAGTTTTATTATGATATTAGCTATAAAATCTCAATAATACCATATTAAATTTCATATTTCAGATATATAAAACATTTTTAAAAATAAAAAATTAAAGTTATATTAGTATCACTGACAATTTAGTTTCTAAAATATAAATATATATCTCACAGTTTTATTATTTATCATACTTATCATTATTCATATTTTTTTTAACTGCTTATTTTAGGAAAATTGCAGTTGTTCTGCAGTATATAATCTGTTTGTTTCGCACTGTTTAATCTGTTATTACTATGCAGAGCCTAAATAAAACTTAAGATATGGTTCCATGTCGTTTAAAACCTTTTTGTTCGAAAAAATAAAACCCCTTTAAATAAGTATGTCTTCAAATACAGACAAATTATCCAAGATTTTTATTATCAGTCAGTGTCTATATCTTCATTAAATGAAATATAAACAACCTACCATAGCATTTATTTTGGTGTCAAATAATTTATTTATTTATATTGTCGTTACATTAAAGCGAAGTAGCTATTAAATGACATAGGAATCAAGATAAAGATCAAGCGGATAAACATCATCCGGTTTTGGAGTGGGTTCCGACTTCCGCCTAATAAAGATGTGGACAGATGCATGCATATCCAATACAATGTGCGTTTTCTGTTTTCCTAAACACTTGTATGTTTTTTATTATTCAAACTACACGAAATTTTCTTATAGTTAAATGTCATTTTATTTGCAGCGTTTAGTAGAAAAATAATAATTAAAAAACAATGGTGTCTCCATTTCATGGGTTATTATTAATAAAAGTTTCTTATAATATAAATTAGTAACAGCATATAAATACTTTTAGTAGAAAATGACAAATTTGGATTCTTTACCAAGAAAAAGATTGTGAGTTAATTTAGTGATAATTGTTTAATTTTTTTTCCGACAGTGAAATATTAATCAATAATTATAAGACAAAAGAATTCACATTTGATTAGTCAAACATTGGAATCTAAATTTAGTGATATTATTAAAAATGATATAATTTAATAAAGTAGAAAACTAAGCGCGGATATGGTAGAAGACACATCACCCCTAGTTTTGACTTCACTTCTCCGAGACTCCAACTATATATAAGTAAAGACAATTGTTTAGGAGAAACACACAGAAAACGAGAAAGAACGAGAAGATTCGATTTAGAAAAAGTAATAAGAATGTTGCTGGTGACGGTATTGGCCGAGATGTTGAAGGACTACACGGTGGTACTCGCCGGAGCTTTGGAGTACCTCTTCTCTCAGGCACCTTTTCCGAGGAGAATTCGACTTCATATTTTATATTCTCTTCCTTTCCATCGCTCTTCCTCTCACCCTCTTCTCCTTCCTTCTCCTCCTCTTCCTTACACTCCTACTTTGTAACCCAGAATCTTGATGTGTTCTTTCTTTCTTTGACTTTATGATTTTTCTTTGAGTTGAGTTGTGTAATCCAGAGCCTTCGTTGTAAATAAGATCTTTCCAATTAATGCATCCTTTTGTTGAAAACACACAAAAGAAACAAGTTACAGAGCTTTGTTGGTATCTCCTTTTCTTTCTTGAATTGATCTGTTAAAGAAGATTTTTGTATTGAAAACCTTTATGAGAAGAAGACTGTCCTTTTGTTTGTTTGACGAGAAAAACTTATTTAGTAGAGATAATGGGAAATTGGGCTGTATAATCATCAAACAAATTATAATTGACTCACTATCTAAAAACCCTCTTTTTTCTATATACACTGTATACATTATAGATTATTGCCATATTGCTCTCATATTCAACCGGTGAAACCTGCTACCAAAAGAATTAAATAAATAATTAACTAATGTTACAAGTAAAATATGTGGTCACGTTGTATTCACTCTTACCTCTCAAAATAATTAGAAAGCTTTCAGGAAGATGAAGATGAACGTGGTCTTTTATTATGCACACTTCTTCTTGAACTGAATTTATTCTCGTGAGAAGAACAAAGAACAACGATGAAAACATATACGGTGAGCAAAAATAACAATTCTTTCATTTATTTTCCTCCTTCTCTTAAATCATTGATTCTCACATCATGCTTTTGTTTTCATACTTTTTTTCGTTTCTTTTTTTTTATTTCAGTGATCCAATGGTGAAGAATAACGACGACGGACCGGTAAAAGCGTCGCCGTGTCGGAAAAAAAGAGAAGAGATGAAAATGATATCTATATGGTAGTGAAGAATACCGATGGTGGACGAAGTGAAGGTGTATCAGCATGTTTGACGAAAGAAGAATTGAAGAAGATAAAGTTATCGTCTATACTATATTTGGTAAATGAATAGTATAGTACATATTCTTTAGTGTATTTATTTTTGTAAAATTACTATACTATTTGGGATGTATATATATATATATATATATATATATATACTACTCCTTAAAAATGTAATCATCTTTATATTTACAAATTTGATAGTTTTCTTCTATGTCATTTTGTGTAATTGATTGTAATATGAAATTCATACTATATTGGTTTAAGTGTAATGATTAAAACCAGTTTTGGATAGATGACAAATAAACTCTTATATTAGTGTACTATATTACATTTCTACACTATAAATAATATTTATATAGTATAATCTAATATTACATAATATTATGTATTATTTTAGATATTGATATTTGGATTTGGAGTTTATATTTGAGTTTAGGGTTTAGTAATTAGTGATTAGGATTTATTATTTAGAGTAATATGGGTGAGTTTGAGGTCAATATTAGATTTTGAGATTCGGGTTTAGAGTTTAGGGTTCATAGTTTATATTTGGGTTTAGGGTTTAGTGATTAAGACTTAGGGTTTAGTATTTAGAAGAGCGGGGTTTGGATTTGGGTTTAGTGAACATGTATCGTTTCATTTGACGATCAATAAAGAGTGTTCTATTTTGTTCACTAATATATACTATACTATTTATTTTATTCCATTCTATTTGAGTTTACACTACAAGAAAACACATGCTTAACGACGAAATTTAACGAGGAAAAACAATCCTCGTAAATTTACGTCGAGTTTACGAGGAATTTAAGTGAAAAACTAAAGTCATCGTTATTTCCTCGTAACGTAACGACAAAAGTGTTTCGTCGTAAAGTGGATGTAATTTTACGAGTATTTTACGAGGAAAAACTATTTCCTCGTAAATACGACATAAACTTTGCGTGTTATTTACGAGGAAATAGTTTACATGTATTTAGCGAGGAAATTTTTGAA
>NC_027752.1:28272003-28278640 GCF_000695525.1 Brassica oleracea var. oleracea
CGAAGTAAATTCGTAGCTAATGTACGACCTCTTTACGTGGAAACCTTACGAGGAAATGACGAGAAATAGTAAACGAGTATTTTACGAGAAAACATTTCCGAGGAAAGATAAACGAGTATTTTACGAGGAAATCCTTTTGTGGTCGTTACGTGTATTTTGCGAGGAAACACTTTCAAGGTATTTACGTGTAGATTACGAGGAACTCGTTTCGAGGTATTTACGAGGAAATATAGCGACGTCCTTACGTGGAATATTGACGTGGTCTTTACGACGAAAAGCTCTACTTCGTCTTTACGACGAAATATATTCCTCGCTAAGTTACGACGAATTAGCGAGGAAATATGTGTTACGACAGATGAGTAACGAGCAAACGCGCTTCCTCGCTAATTCGTCGTAAAGCCTCTTTTACGACGAACTAACGAGGAAAACCGCCCTCGTTAAGATTATGTTTTCTTGTAGTGTTAGGGTCTATACTTGGATTTAAAATTTAGTGATTAGAGTTTAGAGTTTAGTATTTGGATGGTGTGGGGTTAAGGTTTGGGTTTAGTGATAGCAATTTAGGGTTTAATATTCAAAATGTGCCTTCAAGTGTCAACTATTGAAAACAAATTATAGATTGTATTTGGGTTTATAGGTTTCTACCTAGGGTTTAGATTTACTAATTAGAGGTTTGAGTATAGTAAACCATATTATATATATAGTATTTGGGTTTATGCTTCCTTAATCGGAGTTTAGCTTTAATAATTAATGGTGTGTATTGTATTGTTGTATTTTTGCGGGTGGGGAGGGTTGACTATTTGCATTTTATACTATGGATACACCACTGAAAAATTTTGATTATTTGAAAAATTAGTGTACTATACTACTTAGACTATATGGAATAGAAGATATGTAAGATGCTATCCAAGTAAATGTGCCCTTAAGTGTCAAATATTGAGAAATAATTTATAGATTGTATTTGGGTTTAAAGATTCATGCATAGGGTTTAGATTTAGTAAGTAGGTTTGGATTTAGTAAACCATATTATATATGTTCTATTTGAGTTTATGCTTCCTTAATTTAGGTTTAGCTTTATTAATCAGTGGTGTGTCTTTCTTCTTTCTTTGAGTCATTTCTTTCTTCTTTTGTACCGGTAACTTGCATATATGGAGGGTATAACTGGATACTATGAAGCCTAAATGTTAGTTTATTCATTTAGGGTTTAGTGATTAAGATTTAGAGTTTAGTATATGGAAGGTGGGGTTGAGATTTAGGTTTAGTGACCCTATCATGTATTGTTTCATTTGACGATTAATAAATAGTGTTCTCTTTTGTTCACCATTATATACTATACTATATTTTTTGTTCCAATCTATCTGGGTTTGGGATCTATACTTAAGTTTAGGGTCTATATCTGGGTTTAGGGTTTAGTGATTAAGATTTAGGTTTAGTGATTAGTATTTGAAAAGTGGAGATTGAAGTTTGGGTTTAGTGATAACAGTTTAGGGTTTAATATTCAAAAGTTAGGTATGAGTTTAACATTTAAGAGTTGTGTGTTGGATTAGAGTCATATAATATATTTCATATGAAATGGAACCATACATTTATTTTTCAGCACTAAATTCATTTCAGTTTTTACACCATTAATTCATTTATTTATTTTATTGAACTAATTTAAAATTGTATGTGGTAATAAAGACAAGTTACATGGATGTCTTCCATATCTTTCATTCTGAACAGTTATCTATTATGGTGTCTACACCTTAAAACTTTAAGGTTATTTCTTTTCTTTTTTTTTCACCGGTCACTTGTAATTAAAGAGGATATAACCGGATGAAACATAGCATAAATGATAGTTTCTTCATTATGTCAACATCAATGCCATCCATTTAATTTCTATTATGAATTTGGTTATTAGGCAAATAAGCCCAGAGATAAATCAGAGACACTAATCTACCTAGAAGGTAAAAAATATATAAATATATAAATAAATATTTAAAAATATATATAAAATAGTTTCAAACATAATTTTTCGTTTTTTCAAAAAGAAACTTGAAAAAGTAAAAAAAAGAATTCGAAAAATGAAATTTCAAGAAAAAAAATTTATAAAAAGTTTGAATTTGAAAAAGTATAATCGAAAACATAAAAAAAATTTACTTTTTTTGTTTTTTTTTATTTTTTTTAATTTTTTTTAATTTAAATAACTATGTATTATATATATAATAACAAGGGCATACGAGTTTTTTATCACTTAATGAAAAATGTATTTTTGAAAATGTTTCTTTAGTGGTGGTAAAAATGAAAAGTGATACCATGAAAGTGGTAAACATGTAATTTCCCCTAATATTTTCATTTGATATAAAAGTAAAAAAAATAGAATAACTAAACATAAAATATAAGAAAAATAAACAATAGGTAAAATACAATTAAAAATAAAAGAAAAAACTAAATTAAACATATCTCTGAAAAATGTATAGTAAAATAAATAAGAAGTAAAGAAAAAATATAAGAAATAGAAATATTATATTAAAAATCTATCGTAATACACAATAAGTAAATATACAATATCAGAACTGAAAAAACTAAATTAGACATCTATCTGAAAAATGTATTGTAAAATAAATAATAAGTAAATATAGAGTATAAAACAAAAATCTTACATTAAACATCTATCAAATATTAGAATAAAAATAAAAAATAATTAAATATATAAAATAAGAAATATAAGAACTACATTGAACAATTGAAATATAAAAACGCAAAGTAAAATAAATAATAAATAATAAGT
Organism: Brassica oleracea var. oleracea; assembly: GCF_000695525.1. NCBI lineage: Eukaryota > Viridiplantae > Streptophyta > Magnoliopsida > Brassicales > Brassicaceae > Brassica > Brassica oleracea. Next base: position 28,274,771 of record NC_027752.1, read on the forward strand.
AAATATACAATATAAGAAATATATATATTACATTTAACATCTATAAATAATATTACCATTTGTTTTACATTTTATTATTTATAAATATTCTAATAAGTAAATATTTATACAATATAGGAAGAAATATATAATAAGTAAATGTACAATTAAGAAATAGAAATGTTACATATTATAATAAGTTAATATAAAATAAAATAAAAAATAAATATTAAGTAAATATAATATATAAGAAATAAAAATATTGCATTAAATAAATATCATAATATTATAATTGATATAACAAGAAATGTATAATAAATAAATATACAAAATAAAAAAAAGATAAACAGTAAGTAAATATACAATAGAAAAATAGAAAAACTAAATTAAAAATATATCTGAAAAATGTATAGTTAAATGGAAAATATATAGTTAAACTAATAATAAGCAAATATACATTATATAAAATAAAAATATTATATTAAACATCTATCGTAATATTACCATTTGATATAAAAGCAAGAAAATTATAGTAAATTAATATACAATATAGAAAAGTTTCTAGGATATTCATTTTTAAGATTTTGTCACAAAATAGCCCTCAATGAGAAATATGACCAATAGGAGTTTTATTAAACAGTAAAACTACATTTAAACAGGGTTAACTAATCTAGACTTAGAGTTTAGAGTTAAGGGGTGAGGTTTTGAAGATATAATTCAAACTATAAAAAATAAAATACATATTAAATTTTTCAAAATTAAAAGTATATATTTTGGTCATCTATCGTAATAGTTAAAATATAATTAAGAAATAAAAAAATAAATTAAACATCTCTCTAAAAAGTGTATAGTAAAAAATAAGAAACAAATATACAATATAAGAAATAGAAATATTATATTAAAAATCTATCGTAATATTAGAATAAGTAAATATACAATATAATGAAAAATACACAGTAAGTAAATATACAATATGAGAACTGAAAAAAATAAATTAGACATCTATGTGAAAAATGTATACTAAAATAAATAATAAGTAAATATAGAGTATAAGAAACAAAAATATTACATTAAACATATATCATAATATTAGAATAAAAATAAATGATAAATAAATATATGATATAAGAAATAGAAAAACTACATTAAATACCTATCTGAAAATGTATTGTTTTACATTTTTATTATTTACAAATCTTTTTATAAGTAAATATATATACAATATAGGAAGAAATAAATAATAAGTAAATATACAATATAAGAAATAGAAATGTTACATATTATAATAAGTAAATATAAAATAAAAGAAAAATAATAATAAGTAAATATAATATATAAGAAATTAAAATATTACAATAAATATATATCATACTATTATAACTGATATAGCAAGAAATTTAGAATAAATAAATATACAAAAAAGATAAGAAACAAGTAAATATACAATATAAAAATAGAAAAAAACTAAATTAAACATCTATCTGAAAAATGTATAGTTAAATAGAAAAGTGTATAGTTAACTAAATAATAAGCAAATATAAAATATAAAAATAGAAATATTACATTAAACATCTATTGTAATATATTACCATCTGATATAAAAGCAAAAAAATTAGAATAAATAAATATACAATATAGAGAAATTTCCTAAGATAGCCATTTTTAAAAAATTTAAAATTAAAATGAGCTATTTTGGTCATTTTCCTTATTGAAAACTATTTTTGTGACAAAAACTTAAAAAGATCTATTTGAGAGAATTGTCTTACAATATAAGAAAAATTAAATAATAAGTTAATATGTAATATAAGAAATGGAAAATTGTATCAAACATCTATTTAAAAATGTATAATTTTATGGATTTTTCTAAGAAAATATGTATTCACACAAACATACAATTCAGAATTTTGTTGTTGTTCAGAATACAGCGTCCAAAAGAATAACTATATAGTTAATATTTAAAAATCAAAATAGTTAACTCTTATTAGTAACTAAATAAATGGAGATGTGGAGATCAATCTCCTGCATTCAAGGAAACATTGAAAGCGACACTAGAAAATTAGGAAACGCCTTTTATCTTCTTAACCAATTCTCTGGTTAGATTCGGTGATCTTGATCGGACCATTTGGTTCGCATAACTACTGTTCCATAAAACCTTTGACTAAAGCTTATTTATCATTCAGGAATTCTACATTGACTCGCCACAAATCAAAACCACGTGTGTACATTGGTTGCATGAAGTCTGGACCTGTCTTAGCTCAAAAGTAAGCAGCAAAATCTGTCACACGCTCATGCTTTTGCACATATCTTTGACTCTTTTTCCCCGGGTGTGCAGAGGAGTCGAGTACCATGAGCCAGAGTATTGGAAGTTCAGTGTCTACTTCAAGAAACAACTACACAAATATGCAAATGAAGATATCTCTTAGGATCTTTGTTCATTGGTCTGGATGTTGAACACATCGATGGTAGAAGCCTCTGCTGCGGAACACCCTTAGGTTAACGATAAAATCAGCCTATAAGACATCAATTAAGCCACCGAGATTCAAGAATCAAGTTTAGATGATTTGTATGCGCAAATTGTGAGTGGAAGGTTCAAGCAGGGAACCTTGTGCAGCATTTATTGACTGGAGCTGCAGCGGAATCTGCATATCTGTGGATAGAATGCTCCTGCGGAGAAGGCGAAGGAGAAATATGGCACACCAGTTTCTGAACTATAAATAGCTCTTTGGCCAAGAAGCCTCTGCTGCGGAACACCCTTAGGTAAAAGATAAAATCAGCCTATAACAAATCAACTAAGCAACTGAGATTCAAGAATCACGTCTAAATGAGATGAGTGTAGTGCGGATTGTGAGTGGATGGGTCAGGCAGCGAGCCCTTGTGCAGCTTCATTCGACTGGAGCTGCAGCGGAATCTGCAAATCCGTGGATAGGATGCTTGAAATACACCAATGATGCTGCGAAGAGCAATATGGCACACCAGTTTCTAAACTATAAATTGCTTCAGCTTCTTGTCATGGATGAGGATTAGTGTAGGTTATGATAATGATGATGTTCATGCTAAACATTACATGGATCATCTAAAACCCCCAATTTTTTTTGCCTATCAATCCCAAACCTTAACTTGATAATGGAGGATTCATCGATTCTCGCTTAGAGAAAAAAAAAACTTTTATTTACTTTATATACATATTCAAGAATTAGAAACCAAAGCAAACATAAACTGCAAAACAGATGAACCAACCACAAAAGGATGATTTTAATTAAGAATTTAAATCTTTTTTTTTTCCGGAAAGTGTATTTACATGATGGATTAGAACAAAAAAAAAGATGTGTAATCTTGGTTGGAATCAAGAACGAACAATGGTCTCGAAGCAATGAATCCCGTCGAGCTCCAGAGCATACCTCGGTTGCTTCTTCGCCAAACTGGTAGCGTTTTCGTCTTTCTTCAGCAAAGACACAGTTTGACCACCGCCACCACCGGAAGAAGCAGCTTGAGAGGGGTTGCAGACATAAGACGCTGCGGTGACTTTCTTCCCCATAATCTCTGCGGACATGTCGTCGAAGGCACTGAACATCGAATTCATCAGGAGAGAAGAGAGAGATTTGTCTTTGTTGGGTTTTTGAACTTTTTGTTGGATAATTCATTAAAGTGAAGTTTGATGGGTTAAGTAAAAAGGAAAACATATCGAGCTTAGGAATGTTTCCATATTATTATTAGGAAAAGATGTAGCTTCGCTCTTAGGAAAAGATGTAGCTTCTTCCTATATAAAGAGTTCTCATGGAGAGATGTTCCATCAAGAGAAACACATTGAAATGTTTAGTTTTGAGAGAGTTTCTAAATCTAATAAGAAGAGAAGTTCTTATAATCTTTGTGTTTGTGCAACTTTAATTGGTA
>NC_027752.1:28282356-28283957 GCF_000695525.1 Brassica oleracea var. oleracea
CAGAAGGCAGACATACTCACTAAGCCATTGGCAAGGATCAAGTTCGAAGCAATGCGCAAGTTCATCGGAGTTAAGAAGATCAACATACCTAAGATTCAAGTTGGAATTAAGGGGGAGAATGTTGGATAATTCCAATTAACTTGAGGAGCAAGTTAACTCATTAAAGTGAAGTTTGATGGGTTAAGGAAAAAGGAAAACATATCGAGCTTAGGAATGTTTCCATATTATTATTAGGAAAAGACGTAGCTTCGCTCTTAGGAAAAAATGTAGCTTCTTCCTATATAAAGAGTTCTCATGGAGAGATGTTCCATCAAGAGAAACACATTGAAATATTTAGTTTTGAGAGAGTTTCTAAATCTAATAAAAACAGAAGTTTTTATAATCTTTGTGTTTGTGCAACTTTAATTTCTATGATGAGGAAGAAGAAAAAGGTTTGGTTTGGTTTTGTTTATATAAAGACGCGACGAAACTTGGCCGTGTTGGATAAGGAAAGCTTAGAATCCGACATGGATCCGAGTTCGTCCAAAGTTGAATTTTTCCTTTTTTATTTTGGTGAGCGGGTGTTAACCCACGCGCGTTGACTTGTTTTCTTAATTGGTTTCGCGTGATATGTGGCAAATTTGAGACAAAGAGGAACTTTAGAATTGTTTAGGTTAGACTCTTTGATGAACTTAATTTATTCAATCCAATAATTAATGGTCATCTTTTAATCTTATTGTGTCTATTAATGTCTGTTAATGTGTCTATTAATGATTTTCCCATTATCAAGATTTTGAACAATTATCATTCTTTGGAGGTATATTCGGGTTTGTGGGTATCCTACTGTTTGTTTGGGTTTAGATTTATTTGATTTGTGTAGACTATTTATCTGTATACAGAAATTAATGTTTTTTTTGTTCCATTCAAAACAACTTTTTGGTTTATTTTGGTGTTGATTAGGTAATTTGTTTGGGGAGGCAAAAAGGGTTTATCTGTTTAGTTTGAAAAAATAATCAAAATAAATTTTCCGTGTAAACAAAAAGGTAATCTATTTCTTTTCACAATTCCCTTTTTTTTTTTTTAATTAAACTCTTTTACTTGACTAAGTATTCTTCTTAAGTATTTTTGGAAAGAATAAAGTGATAAACATGAAGATCCTTATTCCTACTATGATTTAACTTTATCTCTATTATAACATTATCTAGTTAACATATGACTTCATATGTTGTATATATATTCATTGTATTGAATCAATAAACATACGCTTTCATTTGGAAGTTTTTGGTGTTTCGGGTCTTCTGGTTGTGATGTCTCAAAGTCAGCTTTTGGGCAAATCTGGTGATTTGAAGAATGCGGAGGGTACTAGGAAGAGGTTGAAGATATCGGTTCCCCACTTTGACAACACTGAGCTTATCAAACAGTATGATAAGACCATCATTGGCAGATGTATGAATCCGGAAGCGCAGGACGTGAAGGCTCTTATTGTGATGCTTCCCAAGATATGGAAGGTGGAGGACCGTGTTGCGGGCACTGATCTGGGGCTGGGAAAGTTTCAGTTCGATTTCGTGGAGGAGGAAGATATTGAGACAGTTCTCAAGTCTCAGCCTTTCCATTTTGACTAT
>NC_027752.1:28284057-28322018 GCF_000695525.1 Brassica oleracea var. oleracea
TAGCAATTTTATCTAGTTGGTTCAGCGTCGACATGGGTAAAGCTATCGAACTCATTTTGTGTACCGGGATCGATGAGAGGACAGAGTTGGTAAGAGTTATCCTTCCTGATAAGCTCAAAAATCTTCTCTTCCAACCAGCCAGTTTTGAAGACATTCGCTCAATGACTGTACCAAAACTCTCTTTATTAATCCTCTTTTGCAGAACCGGCATACCCAAATACTTTCCCAAGTCCTTTGTTGCTTTAATCCCGCTTTCATCACTGATCAGAGTAGTTAAATCTCGATGAACATTTTCGGAAAAGAAAATTAGAGATTTCTCTAAACTGACCTTCTGTCCCAATGCTCCACAAAACTTTTCCAGTACCTTTCGTATAACTCGGATTTGTGCTACTGAAGCTTCTGCGAACAGGATCAAATCATCAGCAAAGCAAATATGTGATACCGATGGGCCGCCTCTAGATAACTTTATTGGCTTCCATTCCTTATTTGCAACCGAGATCTCAATCTGATGGCACAGTCTCTCCATACATAGCACAAATAGATATAGAGAAAGAGGGTCTCCCTGTCTAAGGCCACGCTGAGGTATAAAAGCTTATGTTCTTTCCCCGTTCCAGAGTAGACTCATACCTGGGTTCGTTACACACTCCATGATCCATGTGATCCATGTTTGTGGTAGCTTCGCTGCGTGGAGAGTGTCTTCTAAGAAGTCCCACTTGATACGATCTTAAGCTTTCTCAAGATCTAGCTTAAGTAGCATCCAACCCTTCTTTCCTTTCTTTCTTCTCATTGAATGAACTGCTTCCTGAACTATCACAATATTATCAGTACTCAATCTCCCCGGGATGAAGCTTGCTTGGGCTGGACCTATTAGTTTCGACATTAGTGTCTTCAATCTCATCACCATCGCCTTCGTTATTGTTTTGAACAAAACATTACACAAACTAATAGGTCAAAACTGCATAATCTTCTCTGGTTTCAGAACTTTGGGTATAAGAACCATCATTGCGTCATTCATGCCCTCTTAAAGAACTCCTGTTCGAAAAAACTCAAGCCCACAACGTGTCACTGATTCCCCCACGACATCCCATGATTCCTGATAGAAGATGGGTTGAAAACCATCCGGTCCAGGAGCCTTGAACTTACCCATTGATCGGACTGAAGCTTCCATCTCCACTGCCGAAAAAGGTTTATTCAAACTCTCCAGTTCATCCCGTGTGAGCTCCGTAAACCCCACCATGGGTAGCTTCTCTGTGTCAAGAGATATATCCTCTGCCGAATAAAGTCTCTTGTAATAGTTTATTGCAAGCTTCTCCAACTGTTCTGGTTGGTCAATCCAGTGACCCTCATCATCCTTCAGCATCTCTATTTGGTTTCTCTTTCTCCGTACAATGGTAGTCGTATGGTAGTAATTCGTGTTTCTATCCCCAAGTACTATCCATTTCTCCCGCGATTTCTGATACCAAAGTACCTCCTCCTGCTCTAACATGACATCAAATTCTTTATGTAGTGTCTCCTCCCTTAATAATAGAGCATCAGACGGGTTTCTCTCCAACGCCTCCTGAACTTCTTTGATCTCACAAAGTAGTTCTTCTTTTCGTTTATTAACATCCCCAAAGATCTCTTTATTCCATTTCTTAAGCTTCACTTTCAAAGCTACCAGTGCCTCTGAAGTACTCATCTCTCTGTTCCAAGATGCTGAGAGTAACTCCTTAAACCCATCATGTTTAAGCCACGTAGCTTCGAATCTAAATGGTCTCCTTCTCGGATTCCCTTTCTGCTCCGGTTCCAATTGTACGTAGAGTGGCGCATGATCAGATGCTAAGAAAGGAAGATGTGCTACCTCGGCTTCCTGCCATCTCACTCGAGTTTGTGCACTGCACAAGACTCTATCCAATCGCTTTGCCATGAAATTCCTCGTATCCTTACCTCTTGTGTACGAGTTTCCCTTGAATCCCATATCCACCAAGGCTAGATCATTGATCCAATCTCCAAACGCCAAAGAATCTGGTGATAGTCTACCATTACCTCCAGTTCGCTCATCTACTCTGAGAATAGTATTAAAATCTCCCCCCACCATCACCGGCTCATCAATGTTCTCTAGTACACGTTTCAACTGTCCCCAAAGACCGCTTCTTCGACTAACCGTAGGAGCCGCATAGACAGCGATAATGTGTAAAGTCTCCGTCCCAAACACCCCCTTCACATGAATAAACTGATCCGACGATTCCAACACCGTGATCACTCCCAACTGATCCCTCCAAAGAATCCAAATTCCACCACTCTGACCAATAGCATCCACACGGAAGGAGCTATCAAACCCCAAGTTTTGGCAAATCTTTCTTGCTTTGTCTCCACCAGCATGGGTCTCGAACAATGCAAGGAAGTCGGTTTGATACTTCTTCAGAATATATCTAATCGATCTTCGGAAGTTGGGTTTATTTGCCCCCCGACAATTCCAGAATAAGCAATTAATCATCATAATTCTACAAATCTCTGATTGAATTCCCGGGGCACCCTGTTATGCGAGGGATACCACTACCTCCTCCTCCTGTGACTTCGTCTGAGGTTCCACCACCATTTGCTTCCCTGTTTCACTTCGAGTGATCTCCATCGGGTTCTCCACCACCTCATCGCGTAGCTGAAGAGACTGAGGCGGATCTCCGATTCCCACACAATCTCTGAAGACTCCACCGGGTCTCCCTGCATCACTATTTTCCACTCTCAGTCTCTTTCCTGATTCCGACAAGGCCATCTCTCCCTTAGTTGGCCCAAGTACCAGTCCTCTAACCGGCCTATTATTCAACTTCTTGGGCTTTCCTTTCACTCCCTCCATTGTTTTCTTATTCCCATTCCCTCTCTCCTTATTTACCCCATTCAAATTGGACCCTCCACTAGCTCCAAAAACTAAAGGTTCCTTCTCTGTTAAGGCTTCTGCATCCTTAGGACTTTGGATGTTTACCTCCTGATTCTCCTTATTCTCCTGACCAGAGATCACCTCATCCATCGATTCTTCTGTGTTTTTATCCAAATCAAGGCTCCCGTATTTATTGGATAACACCATCTTCTCAGCTCCCTTATCACTTTGTATTCTTCGGCCACTTCTATCAACCTCCTCATTTGATTTTCTTGACATGGTAATCACCAGTCGGGGTGCCTGAGTGACTCCTCTTCGTGGTCCCCTTACCGGAGTAAAACCGTCTTCGGTGTGCTCCAACACTTCTCGTGGGGATTCAGTCACCACATGTGGAGGATCTTCCTTCTGTAATGCTACCGTCGCCATGCGCTCCGCAATAGCCTTTGGGCATCCGTGGACCAAGTGTCCATAGATCCCACACTTCGAGCAAATCTCTGATAACCCCTCATACGCGACGAAGTACCTCTCACCATTGATAAGCACTGTCCCCTTTAAAGGTTTTGCTAGATTCACCTCCACGCAGATTCGTGCATAACGAGCCCTTTCGAACTTCAACGTAGTCTGGTCCACACGTATCGGTTTGCCCAACCCTTTAGCGATTCCCATGAGTATCGAGCGATGATAGAAGTTCACTGGTATGTTCGTCAATCTGATCCAGACCGGCGTTGTGACTATATTATCTCATAGCGGATCAAACTCCGGCGACCAGGCTCTCACCATGAGATAACTTCCAAACACCCTCCATGGTCCTCCTATTAACGCCTCCAAATATTCATCCTCCTTCTCAAAACGAACCATGAAGAACTGTCTAGGAAGGTCCATCACATACATCGATCCCTTCGGGTTCCATAACTCTCTTAACTTCCTACTCAAGGCAGTTATTGGAACATTCCTTCCCAAAACCCTAACCACCATACACTGCTTCCACATCCCGTTCATTGCTTCGAGTACCTCGTTCTCAATTGTGATCGATGGTTCTCCATCTTCTCCATTCAGAAATTCTACTCTGAGTCTCCTCGCCACAAACCCATCATCGATCCGGATATCCACGGATAATAGAATATCGAGACGAATATCCGAAATCCAGAAATCCGGATCCGGATATTAAATTCACGGATCCGGCGGATCCAGATCCGGATACCTTAAATTTCCCGGATATCCGGATCCGTTCGAGGCATAGGTACACAGAATTTCCCAAGAGACCATTCTATCAGTTTTCACGTATCTTTTTTCATATGATATCAGCTGTAGCAGATTTGAAACAGTAAATTACTGCAATCATATTTGCGCTAAGAGTAGTTTTCCTGTGAATGTTAGCGTATAATTAATTATATTTTTCAAGCTTAATGTGAATAGGTCTTATTATGAAATCTAAGTCTTCTTTGAATCCATTATATATACTTTCGGTTGGTTCACAACGTAATCAGATTTGATGAATAGTAGTTACATGCTGGTTCACAAATAATGCAATACAGTTTGATTTTAGAGTAGGTTTGTATCATGTGAAGTTGAGTGCATAGTTAATTACATGGTCCATTCATTTATGGATTAAATGCATGTTTTGAAACCCAACCCGGACATGCAGTCGAACCGGTAAATCCGGTGATCCGATATATAATCTGGTTTGCGTTTTATGAAGAAATCATTTTTAAAAATCTAATAAAACTCGTAAAAAGTATTAAAACCCGGAATCCGGCGACGGTTGAACCAGTAGGTAACTTTTACTTTTTCTTTATTAGATTTTTTTAGTTTATGTTATTATAACCTAATTTTGTATTCAACTTAATTTTTATCATATATAGTTGACGATTAAACTATTTTTTGCGATTTTTAGATTTTGATGAAGATTTAATTATGCCACTTGAAGAAAATGAAGTTAACGATTTTGTATTAGTTTATTTTTGTTATCGACAATCTATTATAATTTGATGTTTTACTTTTGTTTTATTTTGGATTTAAAGTATAATTTTACTACTCACATTTTAAATACTTATGGATTTTAAATCTTGATATTTTTATTAGATGCCATTACTCCTAACTTGTTACAAAAATTGTTAAATAGTCTAAATTATGTTTTGATATTTTGTATATCAAATAAAATAAAACTAAGAAACTAAAGTAAAGTATTTTCCAATTTTTTTTTAAAAAAATAAAGTTTTTAAAGAACAAAAAGTATATATTATATTTTTAATAGCCAATATATTATTATATAAAAATTAAAATTAATTAGCATGTGGTTTGTACGAGTTGGACCAAATAATCCTGTGACCCATAAAATTATCCAGTTCTGTGTCCGGGTCGAGTTTAAAAACCTTGATTAAATGTATACGACAAAAAAAAAATTTAAATACAATTTTATTTTCATTGACATTTTGTTAATTACACATCAACTAAATATTTCTGTAATGTAGTTCTCATTGAAAAGATTAGATGATTAACCCATGAAATTCCATCTTTGCCAAACTTATATATTTTAGATTTCTTTTATTTTACATTCTATTTTTATGCATATACATAATAAATTTAATATCTTAAAATGATAATAAATACAACAAACTATGATCCAAAATCACTATATCTGATTTCTTTCTTAAACAATATATTCAAGTAGGATTATTTCACAGAAATAAATTAAAATTTATTAATGAAATGTCAAGTAATATAAATAGAGTAACATAGAATAAGTAAAGAAGAAAGAAAAAAGAAAAGGAAAAATATTAATAATTATATATTTATTTTCTGTTGCTTTAGGTGTCTCTTTAATGAAAGGAGGTAAAGTAATACCATAAAACAAGAAAAGACGAAACATTTGAGTAAGATTTGGTTTTCCATTTAAGAAAAAAAAGTAATAAGAGTGTTGCGCAAAAAAAAAAGAAGTAATAAGAGTAACTGTCTTTTTTTTTAATTTTTGGTCAAAGAGTAACTGTCTTTTACTCTATACTTTTACTGTATACTTTTACTCTTTAGAAATAAAAAAAAAACTAAAATTGTTCAAAAAAAAAAAAGAAATAAAAACTAATCAGAGAGAATAAGAAGAAGAAGAAAAAAACATGACAAAAAAATATCGACCGTCAATTAAACAAATGGGCCAAGAAGAGATGTCGTCCAAAGACACGTTCAAGGTACACGACGACAAACAAAACACTTCTATAATCACGGGACCCACATACTGGGCAATGTTCAGAGGCAAATCTCAGCCGTCGATTCTTAGCAAGTGGAAGAAACGTACGCACGAAAACGTCCTTCTTCCCAGATGAAAGTTAAGAGCCTCAGGATTGAAGCATATTCTCGGAGAATGCCATTGCCCACTCTCATGTGATGGAAATCGCATCCATAGGCAACTCAACTACTGTAATAACGCCACGTGTCAAATTTGGTCAGTCCAGCTTCCACTCTCCTCTTTACATAAACGGACCTCCTTCTTCTTCGTTTTCTCCTCACCTCTCTCGCTCTCTGATCACATCTTCATCTGTAAGTTTTCTTCGCAAAGATGTTATCTTTCTGCTGAAAAGCATCGATTTGTGAGTTCTTCTTCCTGTTGCAATGTTTAGGTGGAAAGGGTCTCTCTCTCTCGCAAGATGGCATCTGTGACAGCTTCCCATTTTGTCTCGCTTGTCAACAACAACCATGGAGGAGCTTCAGGCTCTGAGGCCAACGCCAATCTGTCTCAGATCAACTTCAAGTGTCAATCCACGACTCACTGTGGGCTAAGATCCTTCAACATGGTGGATAGGCTTCAGAGGAGATGTCAAGCCAAAGCTGTTTCTGCTAAATCCTCAAAGGGATTACAGCAGAATGCTCCTAAAGCTAAACGTGTGGGTAAGATTGTGTGTGAGAAAGGCATGTCTATGATCTTTATTGGTGCTGAGGTTGGTCCATGGAGCAAAACCGGTGGCCTTGGTGATGTCTTAGGTGGTCTGCCTCCAGCTCTCGCCGTAAGTTCAATATATATACATGACGTCTTGACGTCTTTGATGGACCATTATGTTTATGTTTTTTTTTTTTTGTTAGGCAAGAGGCCACCGTGTGATGACAGTATGCCCTCGGTATGACCAATATAAAGATGCTTGGGACACTTGTGTAGTGGTTCAGGTACATTGTTACTCTTATATGGACCTTCAACAACAATCAAGCATCTTGTAATGTTATCTGCTGATAATGATGTAGATAAAAGTTGGGGATAAAGTTGAGGAGGTGCGTTTCTTTCACTGCTACAAACGAGGAGTTGATCGTGTCTTTGTCGACCATCCACTCTTCCTTGCAAAGGTTTGTTTTCTTGTTTACCTAACCAACAAGATAATTCAAGCTATGATCTCATAGAGAATACTAACGTAGGTTGTGGGCAAAACTGGATCCAAAATCTATGGTCCTATAACTGGAGTAGACTACACTGACAACCAACTCCGGTTTAGTTTGTTGTGTCAGGTAAACACTCTTTCCCTTCTTGTTTCTCAATCTTGGTTTGTTCTCTGTATCAAAACTGAGCTCCTTCCATCTTTATGAGATTTTTTTTATCTATCAAATAAGAAATTAGTGCCAAGTTAGAGAGAATATTAGAGAATGATCACTTGTATTTAAGTTCCTACCATCTTAGGCTAACCAATCATCTCAAATCTCACAACTTATCTTCTTAAAGTCCATTTGGCTGAAACTTGAAGCCCAAACAAACTGTTTTTTTGAAGATAGCTACTTCAGAATCTGTGTTTGAACAACATATAATAACTTGATTTACTTTTGATCGTTGGCAGGCTGCCCTTGAGGCACCACGGGTTCTAAACCTGAACAGCAGCAAGTATTTCTCTGGACCATATGGTGAGAATGGTTTTCAATTTCCTGTAAAAGCTTTTGAAAACTCTGCATTCTGAAAAAAAAGGCTTCTAAACCAATCTCTGATGTTATTATAGGGGAAGATGTTGTGTTTGTTGCCAATGATTGGCACACTGCTCTCCTTCCTTGTTACCTCAAGTCTATGTATCAGTCACGCGGAATCTACATGAATGCAAAGGTAAATGAACTTTTTGTACTCCTTCGTTATGGTAGCTAGATACTTGGTTTGCCAAAATCATAGACAGTAACATCAACTAATCTATAGTCGTATGGATCTAACAGGTTGTGTTCTGCATTCACAACATAGCCTACCAAGGAAGATTTGCCTTCGACGACTTTTCTCTTCTCAATTTGCCTGACAGCTTTAAGAGCTCTTTCGACTTCATGGACGGGTACTAATTCCTTAAAAGAAAACACGTTAGTACACTCTCTGTCCTCAGTTTGATATCTGTGTTCTTGTTCCGTGTACAGTTACGAAAAGCCATTAAAAGGAAGGAAGATCAACTGGATGAAGGCTGCGATTCTAGAAGCATGGCGTGTCTTAACAGTTAGTCCATACTATGCTCAAGAGCTCATCTCTGGGATCGATAGAGGCGTGGAGCTGCATTCATACCTTCGAATGAAAACAGTTTCTGGAATTATTAACGGCATGGATGTTCAAGAATGGAACCCGGCTACTGACAAGTACATCGATATCAAATATGACATTACCACTGTAACGGAAGCTAAGCCACTGATCAAAGAAGCGCTTCAGGCCGCTGTTGGACTTCCAGTGGACAGGGATGTCCCTGTGATCGGTTTCATTGGGAGATTGGAGGAGCAGAAGGGCTCTGATATTCTCGTGGAAGCTATCTCCAAGTTCATGGGTCTCAATGTTCAGATGGTTATCCTTGTAAGTAGTGGACTTGCGTTCACAAACGTTTTGAATCTTGTCTGATGAAGGTTTTATGACAGGGAACCGGTAAGAAGAAGATGGAGGCTCAGATTCTTGAACTTGAAGAGAAGTTCCCAGGGAAGGCGGTTGGAGTGGCGAAATTCAACGTGCCATTGGCTCATATGATCACAGCAGGAGCTGACTTCATCATTGTCCCCAGCAGGTTTGAGCCGTGCGGTCTCATTCAGCTGCACGCCATGAGGTATGGAACCGTCCCCATTGTGGCATCTACTGGTGGGCTTGTGGACACTGTTAAAGATGGATACACAGGTTTCCACATTGGAAGATTCAACGTCAAGGTATACACTGTTTCTGCCGACATTACAAGTAATTGTGTCTTACAGTGTTTGCTTCTTTGTGTGTGTTTGTAGTGTGAAGTTGTGGATCCAGATGATGTGATTGCAACAGCAAAGGCTGTAGCTAGAGCTGTTGCAGTGTACGGTACACCCGCTATGAAAGAGATGGTCAAGAACTGCATGGACCAAGACTTCTCCTGGAAGGTCCGTTTCATTCTTTTACCTTTTTGCTTGGTTTGCGCTAATGGAAACTGATTTGACGTTTATTGATGGATGCAGGGACCAGCGAGACTGTGGGAGAAGGTACTATTGTCACTAGATGTTGCCGGAAGTGAAGCTGGAGTCGAAGGTGAAGAAATAGCTCCTCTGGCGAAGGAGAACGTAGCGACACCTTGAGAATGTGAGTTTTGAGGAAAACCGTGTTTGGTGGAAGAAACTAGGACTAGAGAAGACGGGAGTAAAAGTAATGTGTTACGTTACCTGTGGTTATGTATATATACGGGAGATGTTTCAGTCTAATATAATAATAAGTGCATGTTCAAGTTTAATCATCCGGAACCATATCTTTTCAAATGTTGTGATGCATTTGTTTTCTATGCGGGATTTGATTGTCACCTTACAATGTAGCATCTTTGACTTCCTTTTTTGGTCAACTGAATTTCATTAAAAGTTCAATGGGCATTACATATGATATTAGATAAACCGGAGCCCAACACGGAGAACTTGAATCCGCCGCATTAAAAATTGACGGTTGGAGCAAGCACGGAATTACCCCCCAGAGCGCGCAGAAGATTCTTCGATTGACAAGAAGTAGACCGGGAATAATAATAGAACTCAGAGCGCTGCCTTCAAAAGCCAATCTAGAAGATCAGTGTTTAATTAACACAACTCAAAGCCAACGTTAAATGAAAGAGACATGAGAACCTGCATTTACGTCAAGAATTAGCTACACTTACAACTATTTATCATAATTCACTGGGGGCAGCTGCCCCCTCCTTACAAAGCGTACATCCGCCCCTGATCGCCAGTGCTATAATGGTGTAAAAAACAATATATACTTTGAATTTTTATCCTTTAAAAATCATAGCATGTCTTTATGATTTGAACACTGAACAAGCAGCTCAAGAAAGCCATCCAATCTGGCTTTCATCACCGCAATTTAGTGTTGTACTCATTCAAAGTCTTTCATCACTTTATTATACTCATCCTGAAAAACTGTCTTCACTATCTTTGGAATTGCCAGTTTGCATGTGTGTTGTTTATCTTCTAAATTTCTGTTTCAGTATTCTTTTCGATTTTGGCAGCTCGAATCCATACTTATAAACAACGAAAAATCAGTAAAATATAAAAAATTAACAACTCATGTTATTCAACACAAAGAAGATCACATACTTCATATTACAATCGGCAATCAAACACTACCGCACCTGACCAAATCGCAACAATAAGTTTATAAGATGGATATAAGATGGACTGAGAATCCATGGGCGCTGGCCTTGACATGTGGGTTTTTAGACGATTATATAAATGGATTTTGGCACTTTGGTAGACTCATAGAAATCACTTTTTGGTCTAATTTCTTAAAGACTACACTAATGCTTGACGAAAGATCCAATGGTTTGTTTCGAGATGTAAAGGGCTTTGCAGAATTGGTCTCGTTAAGGTTATTACGATCCAGTACGTGGGAGATGGAGCAAGGAGAAGTATTAGCGGCTCATAAGTCGTGGAGATCATGTCGTTTGCGATTGATGAGAATACATGGTATCATTAAACCCGAACTTTCGGCTCATAGGAGCATATACAAGCCTTTTTTAAATGAGAGTACTCAGCTGGAATTGTAGGGGAATAGGAAGCAATTGGACTATTAGTTATCTCACAGAAATATGGCATAAACGCAAACCAGATTTTTTTATTTTTATCTGAAACAAAGCAAGACTTCAAATTTGTGCAATGATTTCAATCACATTTTGGTTATGATAATTTGGTCACAGTGGATCCAGATGGAAGAAGTGGGAGATTAGTTCTTTTCTATAATAATGAGTATCAACTCAAGATTTTATATTCGAGTAATAGAATGATAGATGTCGAGGCGGTGGCTTTTGGGAAGCAGGTATTTCTCACTTTTGTATATGGGAACCGGTTCAAAAGTTGAGGGAACATGTATGGGAACGTTTAACTCGATATGGGTTAGCGCGATCTGAACATTGGTTTATTATTGGTGATCTGAATGAGATAACTGAGAACCATGAAGAAGATGGCGGATCTTTAAGGAATGCAGATTCCTTCATTCCTTTTAACAATATGATAAGGAACAGCGGTTTATTAGAGTTCTCGGCTCGAGGGAATAAATTTTCATGGCAGTGAAGAAGAGGAAAAGGCATAGGGGCTGTAGATCGAGCTTTAGCAAATGAAGAATGACATACACTATTCCCATGTTCCTACACAGAATACCTTGGGATGGTAGCGTCGGATCATCGGCCAGTAATAGCTTTTATTGAGGAAAACGTTTCTCGGAGGAGAGGCCAATTTAGGTTTGATAAACGATGGATTGGACAGGAAGGGCTGCTGGAATCAATTGCTACAGGTTGGGTAGGTCATAATGAAGGACAAACAGAAGATATTGTTACAAAAATTACAAATTGCCACCACGAAATTGCCGCTTGGCGGAAAAACAACCCACCATATGGGAAGGAAAAAATCCAAGATCTTCAACGAGCTCTTGAGGAGGTACAAACAGATAACAATAGGTCTCAGGAGGATATTCTGGAGGTTTCTAGGAAATTTCAAGATGCATACAAGGATGAAGAGGACTATTGGCATCAGAAAAGCATGAATATGTGGTATTCATCAAGGGATCTTAACACAAAATTCTATCACGCTTTAACTAAGCAACGACGGGTTCGTAATAGGATAGTCGGGCTACATGATGCAGTGGGAAATTGGATTACAGAGGATAATGGGGTGGAAAAAGTGGCAGTAGACTATTTCAAGGATCTATTAAGTACCACTTCACCATCAGAGTTTGATAGTTTCCTCACAGAGGTAACACCGGGTATCACTCCTCAGATGAATCAACGATTGTTAAGGATAACGACTGAGAATGAGGTTAGAGAGGCTTTGTTTATGATGCACCCAGAGAAGGCGCCAGGACCGGACGACATGACAACTTTATTTTTTCAACACTCTTGGCATATTATTAAGGAAGATTTGGTAGAAATGGTGAATAATTTCTTGGTTTCGGGAGAAATGGACCCAAGGTTAAATATTACTAATATATGTATGATTCCAAAGGCGGAGAGGCCTACACGGATGACGGAGCTGAGACCAATCAGTTTATGTAATGTAGGGTATAAAATTATTTCGAAGGTTTTGTGTTAGCGATTGAAATTATGCCTCCCCTCTCTCATATCAGAAACTCAATCGGTATTTGTGCCAGGAAGGTTGATTTCTGATAATATTCTTATAGCCCAGGAAATGTTTCATGGATTACGGACTAATAAAGTATGTCAAGGAAAGTATATGACAATAAAAATGGACATGAGCAAAGCTTATGATAGGGTGGAATGAGATTTTATCAAGGCTTTACTACAGAAGATTTTTGATCTTCATTGGATTAAACTAATGATGGAGTGTATATCATCGGTTCAATATCGGGTTTTACTAAATGGTCAACCACGTGGTCTCATTATTCCACATAGGGGTTTACGTCAAGGGGATCCTTTATCCCCTTATTTATTTATTTATTCTGTGTAGTGAGGGTTTAATTGCAAATATTAAGAAGGTGGAGAGAGGGAAACAATTAACGGGAATGAAGGTAGCCAGAGCTTGTCCATCTATATGTCATTTGCTTTTTTTGCGGATGATAGCCTCTTCTTTTGTAAAGCTCAAAGAGAAGAGTGTCAAACAATTCTCAGAATCATAAAGGAATATGAGGTAGTATCATGTCAACTCATAAATTTTGATAAGTCCTCGATTCAATTTGGGCACAAAATTGAGGAATCTGCCAGACAAGAGTTATGATATATGTTGGGCATCCAGAATATTGGAGGAATGAGATCTTACCTAGGTTTACCAGAAAATCTTGGAGGCTCCAAGATACAAGTTTTTAGCTTTGTGCAGGATCGGCTAAATAATAGGGTTAACGGTTGCACTTTTAAGTTTTTCACAAAAGGAGGAAAGGAAGTGATCATTAAATCAGTGGTTAAGACATTACCAAATCATGTGAAGTCTTGCTATCATTTACGTAAGGCAACCACAAAAAAACTGACGACCGCGGTAGCACAATTCTGGTGGAGTCTATGGGGAAGCACAAGAGGCATGCATTGGAAATCATGAGATAAAGTATGTGTAAATAAGGATGAAGGAGGTTTGGGGTTCAAAGACATCACTGATTTCAATACATCAATGCTTGGTAAACAGTTATGGCGTCTGATAGAGAAGCCAAACACATTATTTTCTCGAGTTTTCAAAGGTCGGTATTACAGGAACGCCTCACCCCTGGAACCGAGTCGTTTGTATTCTCCGTCATATGGCTGGCGGAGTATCATATCTGCTAGATCTTTGGTAAGCAAATGACTAATCAAAAGGGTGGGATCAGGATCATCTATATTTGTATGGAACGATCCATGGCTCCCAACCACTCGCCCGAGACCAGCTAATAAAAACCAACACAATTATTACCCAGACCTCACAGTGGATTCTCTTATTGATTCTACTTCGCGAACTTGGAATTCGCAGGCACTTCGGGCTTTGGTGGACCTACATGATGTGAAAATTGTAGAAAACATACCACTGAGCAGAACTCAGATGGTACATAGGGATGGATGACATTTCACAAACAATAGAAAATATACGGTTAAATCAGGATATCAGGTAGAATGGGTTTACCCAGAGGGACAAACCACCATTAATGTTTGGACCCACAGTTGATATATTGAAAGCGTTCTGCTGGAAAATACGGTGCCCACCAAAGATAAAACATTTTCTATGGCAATTGGTGACAACATGTATAGCAGTCAAGAAGAATCTGCAAGCGAGAGGGATACATGGGGATATACGTTGTGCAAGGTGCGGAGCCGATGAGGAATCAATAAACCATGTGTTTTTTGAATGTCCTTCAACACTTCAATTTTGGGCTCTCTCAAAGATACCATCAAATCCAGCTAATTTTCCAACAAGCTCGCTATTTACAAACATGGATCATCTCTTCTGGAGAGTTTTCCCGCAGATGGATGATCATCAGTTTGCATGGATACTATCATATATTTGGAAAGGAAGGAATAATAAAGTTTTTAGCAATCTGGACATTGATCCTAGGGACACGCTTAATTTGGCAGAAACGGATACAACACTCTGGGCTGAGACACATATATTGAACGAACAGAGGAATGTACAACACATAGAGGTTACGACTCTACCGTCAATTACAGGAAGATGGTGTTTTACAGATGGTTCCTGGAAAGAGAATGATATTTTCTCCGGACAGGGTTGGCTCAGTACTCTAGAAGGTTTTGATGGGCTGTTAGGGGCGAGGAATGTTCGGGCTAGTCTTTCATCTCTTCATGCGGAGATGGAAGCACTACTATGGGCAATGTAATGCATGAGAAACTTACGTCAATTTCAGGTCACGTTTGCAACAGATTGCTCTCAATTGGTGAAGATGGTTTCAGAACAAGAAGAATGACCAGCTTTTACAAATTATTTGGAAGATATTAAGGTCTTGAAAGAAAGTTTCCTCCAATCAGAGATTATCTATGTACTAAAGACGCAAAATACAAAGGCGGATAGCCTAACACGCAGTGTCAGCAAGCAACTGTTTATCGTCGTTAACATGGATCAAGATCTACCGGTTTGGTTCACAAAGTCAGTATGAGTCTGTGTAAGTTGATGACAAAAAAAAAAAACCCTAACCGCAAATTACCGATAAGAAATAATGGCAGTTGAAGAAGAAAAACATGATAAGGGAAATGGGATACTGATCATCACCGGCAACGAAAAGTGATTTTTCACCATTTACTAACTCTGATTTTCAAAGATAGAAAAAAACGAAGTAGATAGATGACAAATAAACCGATGAGAAGGAAAAGGGAAGGAGGAGTGTCGAAACTTGGTAAAGAGAGGAGGAACAAGGGTTGAAGCAGAGATTAGTCTCACTGGTGAACAAAGAGATTCAGAGCAACATACAAATTGACAGCTAAGAAGAGTTGCCTAAAATCGAGTTTGAGTGAATAAGGTTTTGCAGGATAGGATATGAGTTGCAAAGTTTTTTCATTTTCTTTCTAAAATGTAAAAATATTATTTAAACTATATTTTTAAACAAACATGCTATTCCTTATTTAATGTGAAAGAGTAAATGAAAATAAAAACAATTATATTCTAAACACACAAAATGATTATGATTATACTAAATGAATCCCTTATATATTAAAACTAGATTTTGACCAGCGCAACCGCGCGGGGTAACAATCAAATTGATATGTTAGAAAATTAACTTGTAATTTGATAATTCTATACAAAGCAGAAGATTTTCTAGTGTTTATGTTTGTAGAACATATTCACTTTGTTTTTAATATATGACGTTTTGGAAAATCTTTTTTCACTTCAAATTAGATGATATTTTCAATTTTCAATGCAAGTTTATTCTTTTTTTTTCTTTTTATATA
Organism: Brassica oleracea var. oleracea; assembly: GCF_000695525.1. Classification (NCBI taxonomy): domain Eukaryota; kingdom Viridiplantae; phylum Streptophyta; class Magnoliopsida; order Brassicales; family Brassicaceae; genus Brassica; species Brassica oleracea. The sequence goes on from NC_027752.1 coordinate 28,299,691, forward strand.
ACCTTTTATATTATCTAGTTAGCGTTTTATTGGTTGAATTATGATTAGGTAAATAGTTAATGATGTTTTTGATTAGATAAAATATAAAATTAATTTTTTTCTTTAGTTTGTGTGAATAAATCTAAATTTTAAAGTAAGAAAAATGGAAACAGTGTCATTTAGTTGATTATATATATTCGTACATCAATATTTTATTTGTTTCAAGGAAAAAAATATGCTATATTTTTTCTCTATTATATAATTAAAATTTATTTTATATGTCAAATTATTTTTCTTTAACGTTTGAACGGTATTTTAGAGAATGTTATTGAAAATATATTATTAAATGTATTTAAATTTAGTTATATGATTGTAAACGAATTCTATTATATGTTTTAGAATGGTATTAATTTGATAAAAAATGTTAATAATATTAAAGAACAATCACATGTTGTGATACTTTTTTGACATCATCAAAGTAATAATATTAATCATATGTTATGGTTGCATAATACTAAAAATGATATACACGATCATATGTATATATAATCATATACGATGATTGCATAACATACGAATTTTTTGTTAATGACGTGACCTAAATAATAGTTAATGTCCTACAAAATAATAATATATGTTGTTAATAATTATTAGATTAATAGGTTTAATGTCTTTTTTTATAAATCAGTTGGTATATTTAATTATATATAATTTATTGGTTTTGAATACAGATTTTTGAATTTAGCATATATTAACAGTAAACAATTTTGATATTCTCCTTAAAAATAGTATATTGTTGATTTTATTAAGATATTAATAAGATATATTTGTGATATTATTTATTATAGAACTAAATGATAGAATAATTAAATGTGATGATTTTCTTATGAGATGGTCCAAAATGAAATATCACACATGAAATAAGTCATGACTTCTGTTTTAATATATAAGATAGAAGCATTACAACATTTTAGCTATGACACGTTTCATCACTAGAATACTTCTTAAAGTCTATAGAAATATATGTTGGTCCACTAAACATATGTTATATATTTTTATTAAATTAATCATAATTAATTAACAATCTACAATTAATATGTTTCATTCTTTCTTTAAATAAAAGCTACGGAATTATCAAAAGTGAATAGAATATATACTTGACAATTAATGATTTTAATAATAAATATTTGATAAAAAATTACATATCCTCAATTATTTTTGTTTAATTTTATATTATTAAAATAAAATTAAAAAATCATAGTAACCATATAATAAAAATTTAGATTTTTTCGTATATATATGCTATATTTTGAAATTTTTTAAAACAGCTATAAATTACAAAAACTGTTAAAAGTCTAACACAGAAAATTTTATGATCAATGGTTTAAATTTTTTGAAATTGGAAACTTAATATTTTTAATTTCGAAATTTGCATTGAATTTTCAAGAAAGATTATAAATTATTAAAATATTAAAAGTTCCACACTAATTTTTTTGTTATTAATGGTTTAAATTTTTTGTTAAAAATATAAATGATCATAAAATCATATGATTAGGAAATTTCATTTAATAGACAATCATATTAAAATATATTATATCTACGTAAAAATTATTTAAATTTAATTACATACAATACAAAATAGAGAAAATAATGTTTTTAATGTATTTACCACAAATTGATTGTAAATAAATAAAAGTGATTTCTTTAATTTATGTATTTGTCTCAATTTAATTATACATGTAAACAGTTAATAATTTTTTTAATTATTCAATATATATTTATTAATTTATTTCATAATATAAAAAACGTCAAATAAATAATAATACGTAAAAATAATGTGTATATAACATATTCTTCCTGCGCCAAGCACAAGTCTTAAACTAGTAAAATGTTAAAGCAAGTACAAAATGTGAAGACTCTATCATTAAATCTTTGGCAGTCTAGTTTTTTTTTTCTTCTCGTATTAGCAAAATTTATCAAATACACAAGCAAAAAGTATGCTAGAAAGGTCATTTATTGGCAATGAGAACCACCAACTAGGCTTTAATCTTAAAAGGATATAAGTCTGGAATGGGCAAAAAAAACGAACCTAACAAAGTCAAAACAAACTCAGACCGATCCAAACCAAACCTAAGTCTATTATCATATCATTCTGTTAAAGATTTTTCTAACTCAAACGGTTCGGTTTTAAACCGAACCAATCCGAGAAACTAATGAGTTTATGTAATTATTTAAATTAAACATTCAATTATCAAGATACTACAATCCTAAGACACCTATGTATTTTCCATTTTTATTCAGAATCATATGTTTTTCTAACCCAATATATAATCAAAAGTTTTGAATAAAAAGAAGAAAAAAATCTGAACTCTTATATCGAAACGGCAGCTGCTATTGTTTCAGTTATGCATTGGATTTAATTCACATAGTTTATCTTTTATTATGACCAACGTGATGCGATGACTTAATGACCTTTCGTTTATGTTTTAAGACATTACAAAACTAAACTAAGACGGATATGATTAAACCGAACAGAAAACCAAATCAAACTAATTGTTTATTTACTTCAATTGAGAAATTTCTAGAACCAAATTAACAAAACAGAAACGAATACAAATCAAAACAAACTAATCGTGGTTTTTACTTCAGTTGAAAAATTATTAGAACTGAATTAACTAAACCGAACCAATAAAATAACTGAAGCGCCCAAATGGTGTAAGATGGGCTTTTTACCCAACCTTCGGGTTTTGATTTGAGTGAAACTTGGGCCGACAAAAAAGTACTTACGTTTATAGTCATGCCACAAGGCCCACAAATATATCAATCAATAAGTTATTCGATCTTGGACCAACATTTTTGTTTTCAAAATGATTGTCTCCTGTCTCAAATCAGTAAACATTAGCCGCTAAGACCAAATAATCTAGCGCTGGGATTTTGCCCCGAACCGAGTGGTCCGATCCGAACCGAACCGACACTTAGGGGAATCGGTTATTGTCCGGTTATTGGAGAGGAACCGATCGGCAATGCTTTTAAAATGAATCGGTTTGGTCATCGGTTCGGTTCGGTTCTCTATAACCGAATGGATAACCGAAAATTTAACCTAATTATATATACCTAATCCTAATCAGACCAAACATAAGTGCGTCAAATCTAAAATCGTAAACGGCTTAACCTAATCTCCTCTCCTAATCTCTCTTCCTCAAACACGATCTTTGATCGATCTTGACTTTATCTGTTTGAGTTAGTACCGATTGTAGATGTCGGCTTGTGAAGATAACCATGAGTTCTTTGGAGAAGATAATGAAACAGATGTCGATCAAGGAGTTGGAAAGAAACGATCTGCTTCAGAGAGGTCAAGCACTGATAAGCCTCCTGCTGCAAAGAAAAAGCAAGCCCACCGAGCAGACGTCTGGCAACATTTCATTCAAAGAGAAGATGATCCAAGCATCAGAAACTGCCGTTACTGTGGCCAAGCGATTGGATGTGACTCCAAGAAGAGTGGGACAAGTGCGATGAAGAATCACATTGGTCGATGTAAGATGTTTGAACTCTACAACGAATCTGGAAAGCAGCAGGTGTTAAATGGAGATAGTAGTGGTATTTTGACAACTGTGAAGTATGATGCTACTTTGTTCAGGAGATCAGTGAACGAGATGATAGTGCTGAATGAGGAGCCATTCTCTTTTGTCGAGTCTGAAGGGTTTAGGAGGTTCTGTCACAACGTGTTACCGATGTACACAGTTCACTGCAGAAGAACAGCAACAGAAGACATTTTTAAAATGTTTATGTTGGAGAAAGCTAGGTTGAAGCAGTTGTTTGCTGATGAGAAGCAGAGAGTGTCTCTTACTACAGATATTTGGGTGGCTCCTACGACATCATACAGCTACATGGTCGTCACAGCTCATTGGATTGATAGGAACTGGGAAATGCAGAAGCGGATCATCAGTTTCAAGCCTATCACGGATCATAAAGGTGACACTATTTCTGACCATCTGAGCTTATGTATTTCTGATTGGGGTATAGATAAGGTCTTCACGGTGACAGTAGACAATGCTAAGGCAAACGATAAGGCTCTACGACTGTTTGCAGAAACCTGTAGGTTGATAGGCCCGAATGCATTAGTTAGGGATGGTTCATTGATGCATATGCGTTGCTGTGCACATATTCTCAATTTGATAGTTAGGGATGGGTTATCTGAGGTCAAACAGAGTGTCATGGCTATTAGAAACGCGGTGAAGTATGTGAGATCATCGGGTACAAGGTTGCAGTCGTTTCAGTTGAGGGTGCTGACAGGAAAGGTTAGTAGAGGGAGCTTATCTTTGGACTGTATAACTCGTTGGAACTCCATCTATCTCATGCTGTCTGCTGCATTGAAGTTCAAGGTTGCGTTTGAGAAGCTCAAAGCCGAAGACATGCTGTATAATGATTACTTTATGGAGTTAGAGGAGAATGGACAGAAACGGGTTGGACCTCCTACTTCAGAAGGGTGGGAAGAGGTGCAGAGGTTAGTGAAGTTTCTGAAAATCTTCTTTGGTTGCACCTTGGCGTTCTCAGCATCCAAGACAGTCACGTCTACCATTTGTTACAATGAGATTGTGATAATCGAGAGGAACTTGATTGCACTGAGCAATAGCAGGGATGGGGTTCTGCAGATTCAAGCAAAGGAGATGAGAAACAAGTTCGAGAAGTACTGGGATGGACTTCTCAATATGAACCCGCTGATCATCATCGCAAGTGTGTTCGATCCAAGAAACAAGATGCAGTTTGCTTCTATCTGTTTTGATAAGCTCTATGGTAAGGATAGTCTGGAGAGTGCTCATCTCAGAACCTCAATAAGAGCACTGATGAAATCGTTGTATGAGGAGTATGTGAGCAAGCTTGGCCCTCAATCGCAAGGTGATAGTCAGAACAACATTATCGAATCTGGGGAAGGTGAAGTTGGCAACCTGTTTGACATTTCTGATGACGATGATGAGGACTATGAGAGCAGAGATTCTTTGTATTCAGAGATGGTTTCAGAGGCAGCATATGAAGAATCCAGTAGTGAGCTCGACATTTACTTGATGGAAAAACCAATGCCAAGAAGAACAAACAATCTCGGATTAGACACCAATGTGTTATCTTGGTGGAAGAAGAACTCTTGTAAGTTTCCAGTCTTGTCTGAACTAGCAAAGGATGTACTAGCTGTCCAAGTCTCCTCTGTTGCTTCCGAGTCAGCGTTCAGTACGAGTGGTAGGATTTTAGATCCTTTTCGTAGCTGTCTGACTCCATACATGATTGAAGCTCTTGTCTGCTTACAACAGTGGCTTCGAAACAACATCCATGCTGAGAAGAAGGTTTCAAGCTTGGTTCAGATGTTTGAAGAACTGGATTTTCATGAATCATTAGGTAATCTTCTTAAGTCTTAACTATTTTCCTTATATTTTTTAATGCTCAGTGTCTTAAGTTCTAACTGCATTTGATTTTATGTAGAGTCTTTGAAAATTTCTAATGAATCTGATCCTTAGAGGTAACCTGTTGCTCTCTCTGATTTCTATTTTTTTGTCTCTCTCTAATCGGTTATTACATATTTACATGTATTCTTACTGATGAACTTGTTACTTGTAGGTTGGAGTGGCTTAGAACTTGGAACTTGGAAGATTCAAAACCAACTTATCTATCTCTCTATTTTGGACAACATCCTTTTGAGTTTTGAACTTCATGAATCTATATATCTTTCAAACTTTGATCTTTGATCTTTAGAAAAGAGATATAGATTCAGATTGTTGTTTTTTTGTGTGTTTTCATGTTTGAGAGTGATCTCTTTTGGATTTTTAAACTTGGTTATAAGTTGGTTTTGAGTTTTTTTTTTTGTTGTTGATTGCTTGGTTTAATTGATTTGGCAGGTAAAAACAGAGCTATAACCGTTTAAACCGGAGATAACCGATATCCGAGATTAACCGATAATAACCGAAATAACCGTTTGAACCGGTTTTTTTTTTTGAAATATTTTTTTTCGGTTTTTTCGGAATTAAATAAAATTAAATAAATATCCGATAACCGAACCGAACCGAACCGAATTAAAATTCGGTTTTCTTCGGAAATCAAATCCAAAATTCCGGATAACCGAAAACCGAAAAATCGGTTCGGTTCGGTTTCGGTTAACCGAAATCGCAGCGCTAAAATAATCTGTTGCAGCATTAACTTGTAGTAATTAGTTAACCACCGTCACTTTGGAAATGTAAGAAGAACAACAATATGCCAAATTATCCCCCACCCACCTAGATACTCTATATAATCTGTTTCCCCCAAAAATTTCCCTCGCTGGGAACAAGGTAAAAGCCTTAATCAAACAATCTTTAGAATCATTGAATGAACCTTGAGCAAATCAGCAAACTTGGTCATGAATCCTGAAGAATGCAATGGGAATTTTCCGAACTAATCCTCATCCATACTCGATGCCTCCGACTCACTTCTCACTCTTCGATAGAACAAAACATATGCGGCCGAACTCTTGATCTTAGACTCATCTATAGCTGAAACACGGCTGTCATCAAACTCGTACCACTTGTTCTCGTCCATCAACTGCAGAAAGAAACAGCCCCACACATTTGTCATTATACTCATTAGGCATGCAATAATAACAAAGGATCAATTTAGATGGTACAAAACCTTAGCATAAGCAGTGTAGTGACCACCTCCCATACCACCTTCATGATTGCTAATCGCATACAGTTCGTAAAGATACGACTCACCCTCTTTATTCTTCACGTACTTGCTTAAATCTAAGTCATGAATCGGAAAATTCACGAACGTATCAATCTTATTCTTTAAAAATCTGGTATAGGCGAACCGTTTTAGGTGGAACACAAGAATCTCTGGCAACTTCCACAAGTTCAGCTTCTTGTTCGCTTGCCTGTGTTCTTTGCAAGCAGGACAACGCCACATATCATCTGGTCCGAGAGGCTCTTCTGCTAGAAAGGCTTCCAAGCATGAAAACAAAGAAACCTCTTCCGCCACCGAGGAAGTTTCTTTATAAACCTCAGGTAGATCATTCAAGTAGCTGCTTGAATCATATTTTTCATGCTCTTTCTCGTCCCACTTGACCACGAGCCTTGTAGCACTAAGAGGATTCGGAACAAAATCGGACTCAAGTGGCTTGAGACCGGACGAATAACGATCTAACCAGAAGACGCTGAAAGAAAACTCTTTTTCACCAACTGTAGTATCCTCTAAGCTTCCAGCTGGTGAATGAGTCCGGTGTAGCGGTGATAGCAATCCAGAAATAACTGCATCAATGTCACTTCCACTATGTCGTTCTGTGTTGACATAAGCAACAAGGGGAATTCCAAATAACTTTCCAGAAATCTCTGCGTCTCTGCCAAAATCAGACCTGTGAGATTTGAAAGATAGACAGAATCTAAAGTCTAGAAAGAAGAATTCTCGAATGCTTACTGTTTCTGCTCCGAGTGAAGAATCTCTAGTTTGGCTTTTCCTGGTCCTCTGTGCATCTGGTTGAACCTATATGCCACAATGCGGTCGTTGTCTCTTATCTCACTCAGAGACAGCAGTGGAGTCTCAAGATATTTATAGACCTTGTGAGCATACACCTGAAAGGGAAAATCCAACATTTTAGTTGAGTCTTTTTACATGAAAAGCTAAGGACAACCAAAAAGACTCGACAAAATTATATATTACATCTGCTAGTAAAAGGCTTTCATCGTCTTTCAAGCCACAAGCGGCGCCTATTGCATTACTTAGATCTCCCAATGAACCATCTTTAGGAACTGTTACTGTGTATGGCGTCCGATCGCCGTAAAACACTGAAACAGTCATTGACCGAGTGAGACTTGTTGGCAACGGCAAAGTTAAGTACATGAAGGGATCAAAGGTGATTGAGAATTTTCCACAATCTGGGCAGACAAGTGTTGACTTGTATTGTCCCTAAACGTGAAAACACATACATCACATAAGAAACGGTCAGAACATACAGAGAAGGGGCAGAAACTTCAAAGCTCATGTAAGAGAAATAACACATTCAGGAGGATTGCGTACTTGGCAGACATCAACAATCACGGAATCATTACGAGCCTTGTGATATTTCCACATTTCTTCGGCTACTTCATCATCTGGACGACCATCTGAATCTTTAGATTCAGTGTAAGATTTTTGTTTAACCTTGTTCAAGTCTTCATGAAGCCCATCCAATAGGAAAGAAAGCATTTCCTGGAAACCAAAGAGTTAACATTAGTAAGACAATCTATTTTTCTCTTAGTTATCAACTTGAGAGTACATGACTTTACTTGACAATCATGCTGATTATAACCACTAAATTGCGGTGCAAATCTAGCAAGTTCTGTCTTAAAAAAGCGTGGCGCAACCGCATTTTTTCCATACGACCACAGCTTCCTCAAAAGCTCACCAACCGCAGTGGCAAGCTCACCCTGCATACCGATTCTATAAATAAATTTTCACACGGGGGAAGCAAATATAAACAAACCAATTCAAGTTACTTACTCGCATTCCCAAAGGATTATCTTCATTTATGTCATCGCTGTAATCTTTCAAGAAATAGTCAACGAAAGGAGGCGTATGAGCTAAACACTGAAGAGTGCTATTCATAAAACACGTGTTTCCCAAATTATGCAATCCTCTTAAGCCTCTCTTTTCTCTTTCCCCAAAACCACTCGAGGAGTCATGTTCGAAAGGGTCTTTCCAAAACATGGAACGGTTGGAGTGACCATTAGCACCAGGCATAGTATTGGTAGCATCTGATCTCGTAGGCCCTACAGGTACAAGAGCTAACTCATTTCCCGCCGAGCTCATGTCATACTTAGAAGACGCATTCTCATCAACTTCAAGAAGAATCTGCATAGGATACAAACTCTTCAGCGTGGCCTTTTAACCATCAAAAGCTGTCAGACACTTACATCATGGTCTACTTGAAGGCACGATTCCTCCAAGGTTCTTTCAGATGAAGGATCCAAGAGTACGCTTTTCTTCTTCTCGAAGTAATCCCAGATGCGAGCCTAGTTATACATATAATCAAACATGGAGCAACCATTACAAGGAAGAAAGAAGAGAACAAAGGTTAAGAGCAGACACCTTTTCTTTTGATACACCTCTTGCAGAACAAACCAACTCATATAGTTGACCTACAGAAGCCTGATACATCACCATAATCCATATCAGAAGGGAACAAAGCACAAAGTGTTTAACTTTCCACAAAAACTTCATACCTGTTTGCTCGACCTTATGGTTGCACTGCTCTTGTCTCGACTGTCTGTCAGCTTAAGGCAGAGTGGATAAACCTCCACACTATAGCTCTGAAACCTTTGACAGATTAACTTTCGCTGTATAGTAGGACCTCCTTTATACCTGAAAGACATAGAAACAGATGAGCCCTTTGAAAAAGTAGATGCAATAAACCCAGTAGTATCAGAGGAAACAATAACCATTCCACGAGTTTTCTCCAAACTTGTTGAGGAACAAGAACGTAGTCGACACCTTCCTCAAGCCTCCTACAAAGCTGCGGATCACTAGCGTCACTTTGGGTATCAATAATATCATGATTGTCAATCGGACCGGGCCTAGTAGGCTCTCTACTAGATCTCTGCCAGCTTGTATACCACCTGCATTAACGGTTAAACGTCAAAATCGAAACATCAAGAATGTAACTTGTACAACAAGCTTAAGATCTTCAAAATCTTTCAAACAAGAACCCAAGATCATGAGTCCGATGATGTGCTTAAGTGTACAATTTGCATCGAGGGATGATTAGGAGGGATACCTGTTAGAGATGACGAAATACAAGTTGCCCTCTTTCAGATTATCTTCGGCTTCGCTAATCAGCTCCGTCACAATACGTCTTTCTTCCTCGAGAGTGCACGGAACATGCGTTTCCATCATCGAATCACAGATAGTCATCTTCGTCGATTAAGATGCACGCAAGGTCAACGTACTGTTGTATCTAGAAGAAGGCGAGAAATGAAAGGAAGCCCCAAAATCCAGGAACCCTAGATTCAAGGAGGAGGAAGACAGACCAGACCCCTTTCCTCTTCTCCCCCCCTTAACAGAAACAACTGCCAATCCCCAAGCGCCAATTTTTCCTTCCTTTTTGTATTCTTTATATTAATACATTTATATATCTGTTTATTTTTCTCTCTTCACAATTCTAATTTTTGGAGCAAAATATTTAAACATAAGTAGAAGAGAAATTCCCTTAGTAGCTATTTTTAGTTTATTTTCAAAAAATAGCTTCCAATGAGAAAAATGACTCAAAGATGTTTTATTAAATGCACTTATAGTTAATGGGTGGAGTTTTGGAGATAAGGTTTCAAATTCAAAATAATTAAAATTTTCAAAACAAAAAAAAAACTATTTTGGTCATTTTATTTTGAAAGCTATTTTTGCGACAAAAAACTTAAAAATGGCTATTTGAAAGAATTGTCCATAAATATATCGTACAAAGTCAAAATGATCAAAGTGTTTTATTAAAGAGGCAAAAATATACTTATTCTTTAAATTAATTAATTTATATTTAGAGTTTAGATTTGAAAGATGATTACGGTTTAGGATTTAAAAAAAAAAGAGTTTCAAAATGAATTTTGACATTTAAACAATAAAAAGTAAAAATAAAAAACAGTTGGAATTGAAAAAGGTATTTTTTAAATAAAGAAAATTATTTATTCAAATTTTTATTGATATTTATAAAGTATTGTTAAAAAGGTCTTTTATCCCTTTAATGAAATCTATTTTTGTTATTTGTGTGTGATATTTTGGTCAAAATACCTATTTAAGGTCTTTTAGATTTTATATGTTAGTTTAAAAACTATTTTATGTAATTTGAATTTAGATTTAATTATTAGTTAAAGAATTTATAAAATACATTTTTAGTTCATTTCAAAACTCTTAAAGTCTTCCCACAGCATTGAAATGCTTCAGGATGGGTCAAAATTTGGATCAAAAAAACCAAACCAAATCCAATCTACAAAACTGTACTAAGACCATCTCCAATGTATATCTCTATTTCTATCTCTAAAATGATAACTCTAAGATAGAGATGTGTTTCTGTCCAATGTATTCTTCTATTCTTAGTTTTGAAAATGAATATTTTCAAAAGATTCTATTTTTATTTTACAACAAGTACGTTTTACTTATGACAGTTAAAAATCAACCTTATTTAGTTTTAATTTTTATAAGATTTTTATACAATTATAACTTTGTTTAAATTAAAATTTCATTATAAGATTATTAGGTAAATAAAAAGTGTGATTCTATGTTTATAAAAAATGTATTTTCCTATAAAATAATTGTTTTTGTTATAATTATAAAAGTTTAAAGGTTGAATGACTGTTTAAAAAAACAAATTATGCCACTATAATAGAGGAATACTATTTTTTCTTCTATAAATAGAGGAAAACAAAATCACAATCTCTATTTTAGAGGTGAATATAACAATGGGTTAGAATATTTTTTTCCTCTATTATAGCATTTGGAAGCGAATATAGCAATGTGTTGGAGATACTCTAAACCCAAACCGGTTAAATGCCCAAAAATATTTTGAATTATATATTTAGATATATTAATTACTTTTAGATCTAATATCTAAAGTATTTAGAGTATACAAAAATTTTAAAAATCCTAAATTACCTAAAAATATATACAAATAGCCAAAAGTAAATATTCAAAACAACTAAAATAATTCAAAACTCTAAGATGCTCAAAATACCTACTAATTCTCCATTCAGATATTCATACCAAAAAAATTTATGTTAATTTTAGGTATTATACATACATTATTCAAATTTATATGTTATATATTTTTTTTATGATTTTGAAATTTTTAATGGATGTTTGGATTTATTTTTCGTAAAAATAATTTAAACAGATATCCGAACCAAAAGCCGAACCAAACCTGCAAAAATATAAACTGAACCCGAGTCAAAATTATAAATATCTGAATGAGGTTTAAATCTCTAACCTCTAAATTTGAAACATACCGGAACTAAATCCGAATGGTACTCAAACGCCCACTCCTGGAAATGCCACATTTGATGAAGTTGCCCAGTCCTATAGAGTTTTAGGCTTCGCTCGGCGAGGAGAAAAGCGTTATGTAGTGTTATTACCAAACTAAACCATTAACATCTATTAGGCATTTGTAACAATATTCCATCAATTTTGTTGACTAGGGAAGGAGAAATGAGGTTCGGTATTCTGAGTTTTTTGAGCTCTGAGCTTCGCCCGCGAGATGACTCTCGTATTTAACTGCATTTAAGATTTCCAACGGTATTTTATTAAACATAAAATTTATAATGTGACTAAGGACATAGCCCCCGCGCAAGTGCGGGGCTGGGTACGTTATCGTGCATTGTGTTGTTTTGTGTATGGGATTGTATTGTTTGTTTTTTTACAAAATTTTGTTTGCCTATGGTGTCTCCTTTAATAGTTTCCTCAAATTTCCTTAATCTTAAACAAAACCTAATTGCCTTTTCCAAGAAATATGAAGCTCTATCAACAACTTCTAAAGCAAGTAAAACTGGTCTTACAAAGACGGTTAATCTTGAAGGTGTCTTTAGAGAGGAGACCAAAGCTCATCAACTGATTTTTTTTATCTCGTGTGGTTCAGTGGTTCTTTCATTCTACTTCTCTTTGTTAGAGTTTAAGTCTTTCTTTTGTTAGTTTCTTTGCGATTGTTTAAATACCTTAAATAAAGATTGCACATTTAGATCAAAGATGTAATTCCGGTGAAAGGCCGACCAAGTAATGGAAAGAGTACAAAGAACTCTGCAATAAACTAACATGGTGGAATTGAGACAAAATAGAAGTACATAATTTCTCATGAAAATAATACGATCATGTTCTGCATATTACAATTCCAAACTGTATCACAAGTAATTTGTCAACATCATTACTCACTGAGCTAGTTTGTGTCTCTTTGTCCTCTCTAGCACACCCAAAGCCTTGGTTACCATTTTCAACGCCTTCTCTTGCTTCTTTACCGTCTTGCTCTCTATTTCTGGCAGGTCTTCAAAACACAAGGACTTCTTTATGAGCGATCTCTACTTTGTCTTCTCCAACAGATTCATCATCACACTCTTCAAGAAGCTCAGTACCTTCCACATTCCCTGTCACCGGCTCACAAACCCCAGTTTTCTTGCACCATCTTTTGATGTAACTGTGGTAGACATTGGGGACATGAGCTGCCTCTTCAAAGGTACCATTTCATCTTTATTCAGCTAGTATTTTGCCTCCTCCACATCTACCATCTCGCCTTTTTTTGATCGTGTTCTCTAGCAGAATGAAATTAGTCTGAAACAAAAATATCAAATACGGTCACGTCAGTCAGCTTCCAACTGTAAAAATTACAACAAAAGGATTCTAAGAATTGACAAAAAAAGGTTGCTTGTGGGCTGAAAACAATGGAATCCATCGCAAAAACACCTGATTGTAAAAGATTAGAGAGCAAACCTGACTGTAACCTGCGGAGACACTTCTCTTGATCCGAAGCATTTCTCTCTGTCTTCTTTCCCACATTGCACCTAAGGCTCGTGCCACTTTGTGTAACAGAAACTTCCAAACCAACTTCTTCCTCTCATATATTAACCAACCCATTCATATATATGCCAATCTAAATTTTATAATAAGTTGTAAAGAAGGCACATTCAATTAGATCAGAGTCGAATATTCACAGTTTCACATAACTAAATGCTCATCTAGACTCTGATATAATAATTAAAAAACATGCAATATTCTTCAAATTTAATTATGATATACGAATCTGTCGAATCCCAAAATTAGTCATTGCACAGAAACATGGCAGCATCATCACTTACTGAACTCTGGGTCAGACCTTGGATCAGCATAGTGAGAGACATACTTGTAGACTGCACGATCACAAAATATCTCTGCTGCATGGGAAATGTATATCTCACACATCTCTACCCTCTGGCATTCTGGAACCTTTTTGGTGGCTTCTTCATAAACTTTCATAGCTTGTTTGGCCATGCCATAATCCTCTTCTAGCTTGGCATACTGAAGGTATAAGGTCCTGACAGACAGCATCTGATGGAGCCGAAAAGAAAGATAAGAGAAGTTAGATAAAGTACAAATCGATAGACGACCAAAAACAACCTTTAAACCAAAAATAATGCGTATGTAAGATATATTAGATTACCATGTAAGCAGCATGCTCAAACAACTCTATTGCCCGCTCAGCTTTGTCTTCCCATATCTCTTGACAAACTTTGTAAGATAAGTTACCATATGTCTTTAACATGAAATACTTGAATATCTTGACACCTCTTTCATACATATCAAAAGCATTTTCAAAGTACTTATTTTCCTCAAGAAGGAAAACATAATTCAGAATGATCTTAGGTGTCGTTATCCTAAAATCCAATATCTTCTCATAGACTGCTCTCGTCATTAAGAATAAAAAGACGGTAGAGAATCAGAAAGGAACTAAGCATTATATGAAAACAGCATGAGAAGCAAAAAGAAAAGAGAAAGAGAGAAAAACATATAAGTAAGAACAATCTGCGATAAGCATAAAAGAATGTTGATAGAACATGAGAAATTTGTAATTAGCAGATCGGGATTCCGACAATACTTATGCACATAGAAGTGAGTCAAACGAAATCGTAATTCCGACTCTGATGGACCTGCTGATGTCGTTAAGATACAGGGCAAGTGGAGACTATGTTAGCAACGGAGTACAATGATGAAATGAAAATGGCGAAGATAGAGACACACACCTGGGAGCTCTAGGTTGGGGTTCACAAGCACTTGAAGGTGGTCGTAACGTCGCACCATGAATTTGTCATAGTTAATCTCAGGAGCGTCAGTGTGGACCTCACCAATACGCGTTGAAGGGATGAAACGGATCAGCGAGAGGACCAGCATGTGGAAACTTATGTGAAAAAGGAATAAGCTTCTTGAACCTCATGCTACACAAGCAGGAGGAGAAACAACCTATAGCTTGACCTACAAATTTTCACCCATGAGTCTACCAGTTTAACATTCTTTTCATGGTCCAGGCAAAATGTAGTGGTTTTGTACCTTTTGTATTATTCTATAATCGTGCATCTGCAGAGTATGTGGTTCTTTCCCTGATCTGCGAGTTCCTTTCTTTGATGGCATGCTGTATTCAAAAAACTGAAACATAGTTCCAAATAATCAAGTGAAAGGGTAGTCTGATGGGAAATTCACAGTAAGACTGGGTCAAGTAGGAACATACCTTATGAATGAAATGTCAAACACAAAAGTCATTAGTTTGGAACATGAGAAAGAAGTTCCTTAAAGACAACTGATTTTTCTTTTGGATTACAATTCTCAAGCTTTTACTGAATGAATTCGCTCTGTTGTTGATCCGCACTGAAAGTACACAAAAGTTTTTAGTAAAGTTATTATCATATGTTTGAGAAGAAACTTAAGACAAAACTTTTTAGCAAAAAAAAAAAAAAACTTAAGACAAAACTCGTGAAATTTAAATGAAAACTTGCCTGTATTCAAGAATTAAACAGTTTCCATCCTCATCATCTTCTACCTTACCATAAGCAATCTTGAGTAGTGTTTCGAATCCTTGAATCAACCTGCTTAGAAATTCATATATGCACACTAACTAAATCACATAACGTGATGGCTTTCTAAGCGGAGGAGACGAATGACCCGACGATTCTCTTTTTCCACTGTCTCCTCATAGGCTTCATTTCTTGATGTGAAGAGAGAGAGATTGGAGGTTAAAGAGGATTCGTTCATGTGATGTCCATATGCAATTGACTTTTCAGAAAACAGCAGGGGAAACAAAAGGAAAAAGGACCTATTTCAACATGAACTTTACCCGTCGTGCTTATTCCTTCCCGAACTTTGTAGTAGTGCATATTCCATACTGAACTAAATAAAAATTTAAATATACTACATGAACATTAATGCATCGTGCCTTTTCATTATCGAACTTTTAGTAGTGCATATTTCATACCGAACAAACAAAATTTCAAAAATACTACATGAACTCTTAAAATCGTGCTTCTATATATATTGATCGTCAAATGTGTTATTCATCCGTTAATTTATCAAAACGACATTATTTTGGATGAATTCTGTAAAATTAAAAATTAAAAATATTACATGAACTCTCAAAACCGTGCTTATATATATTGACCGTCAAAGGTGTTAGTCATCCATTAATTTACCAAAACGCGTTATCTTGGATAAATTCTATAAAGTTAAAATATATTTTTTGGGAGATTCAAACTCTCACCCTGGTGGACAAGCATAAAGTAAATATCTGAATTAATAATAAATAATTTAAACTTATAAGATAAGAATTTTAAAGGTAAATTTAAAAACATAAGTAATTAAAGATTTATTTGATAAACTAAAACAAGAAAAATTTGATAACATTTATTTGATTAAACTAATATATATATATATAAGTTAATGTTTACACAATTTATACAAGAAAGTTATTTTGCTTTATGTATGTTATCCAAAATAACGTTGTTTTGATAAATTAACGGATGACTAACACTTTTGACGGTCAATATATATAGAAGCACGATTTTAAGAGTTCATCTAGTATTTTTGAATTTTTGTTTAGTTCGGTATAGATATGCACTACTAAAAGTTCGGAAATGAAAATGCACGATGCATTAAAGTTCATGTAGTATATTTAATTTTTTTTATTTAGTTGAGTATGAAATATACACTACTACAAAGTTCGGAAAGGAATAGGCACGACAGACAAAGTTCATCTTGAAATAAGTCCTTTTTCCGGAAAGTCGCAGAATGTTTAGGGGATTTGACTAAAAATGGGTTTAGTAATGGGCTTCACACTTTTAAAATTAATATGGATAAATTAACAAATCAGTCTGGTGACATATTGGGTTCATGCATCAATTAAGGCTGACCCATAATTAAAGTACACAAATTCCTCACCACATTTCGCGATTCTGAACCAGCGATAAAGACGGCCAATTATGTAGGTCCCACCAAACAGAAAAAAGTGACAACGTGGACACTTCTAGGAGAGACTAAATTCTCCCATTATAATATATATATATATATATATATATATATAGAAGATTATGTAAGTCTCACCAAATAGAAAAAAATGACTACGTGAACTTCCAGAAGATAGATTAAATTCTCTTATTATAATATAGATTTACAAAAGTCAACTATTTTTTATTCTAGCGTGTGTTAGGAATTTTTGTGTAGGATCTTTGTGAGTACCACAGAACGATGGACAAGCTTTGTATTTTGTATGAATTTGGAGAGAATAAGACTTGAAAAGATGTTTTATTAGATAGAACATGATGGAACTACAATGTATTGAGTAAGAACCCTAGCTCTAGCCGCCTACCTTTAATCTCTAAGTCTTGAAGTGTCGATCCCTTGTTCTAGGGTTTGGGCTCCCCTTATATAGTCGTCTGTAGGTCGGTCTTGGTCAGCTAATAGGGTTTAACTCTTCCATATTCGAAAATATGGAAGGATCCCCTTATCGGATTTTTTCCATTTCTCGGAGGAAGGGGGCGGTCCCTGGGACCGGACCCGGAATTCTTCATAGTGGGGACCTGAGGTGTCTCCTAGCAGGGACCCAGAGGCCGGTGTCCTGCATGGGGTCTGGAGGAATTCAATACCTGAGTATTTTTCCCCAACAGTTTGCCCCTTATTTCTCAATTTCGTCATCGAACTCGGGGAATAACTTGTGCACTCAAGTCAACTGGAGTTGCTCATTCTCAGCAGGCTTCCCCTAGGCAGGACATCACTCCAGTAATCCTGCTATCCCAGGTTCCTCTCAGGCCGGAGCCATACTCTGAACCTGGGGGAGGACCGGTTCCCTTGTAGTTGACCGGGATCTGGCGGCGTTGACTCTAGTCGAAGGTGGCGAAGCTCGGGGCTTTTAGCGGTGCCTTGGAGATGATGGAGCCTGGAGCTATGATGATTTTCGAAGAGGAAGCCTGAGCATTTGAGTGCGATGTGTGGAGGCAGGTTCGAAGCTAGCACAAGATTTCGTTGGAGGTTCTGGATGCTTCGAAGGATACTTAACTCAAATCTTCTTTTAAGAGGTACATATCATTTTTATCTTTCTGTGAAATTTCCCTTTTTAGGGAGGATTTCCTTTCTCCTGCGAGGACCGAGTTTCGTTTTTTAATGCTGGTCGTTTATGCCAAGGATTCTCTGAGATATTTGGAAACATCCTTGTTTCCTTTTCCGGCTCTACGAGGAGGGGTGATCCTGATGTATATAAGGGCTCGTGATATCTCCTAATCTGCCTCAATCCATCTCCAGCGCTGATTTTCGGACGAGAAAGATGAATTCCGAACTGCTCGCGTTTCCGTCCTCACTAGTGGGTGGTTGTTCAAGGCCACATCGTCTTTTCACCGATCCTTTCCCATATCCTATTCCTTCTTGGGTAGATGTTCCAGAAGCTGATAGTGAGGCGGTCCCTATGGCGCTCCTGAGACGGCGTAGCTCCTGAGACGGCGTTGCTCCTGTTTCTTTGATGATGGTCCCCGTTCTGAGATCCGAGAGGGAGACCATGCTGATATTCGGAGGAAGTATGTGATTCATCCTTCAGTGAGGATGAGGAATCCTTCAGTGGGGATGAAGAATCCTTTCGAGTTCGAGCGTGCTCCAGACGGAGGAGAGAGTGAGGTGGCTGTCTATGAGGCTTATCTAGAGGCGGGCTTCTGAGGCGGTATTCCTTCCCTTATAGCTGAAGTATCCTCTTACTTCGGTTTATGTCCCTCTCAACTTACCCCTTTGACTTGGAGAACTTTAATGGCTATTCAAGTGCTCGGGGAATTTCACAGGTTCTCTGTCGGAGTGAATGAGATTCTGTACTCCTACTATTTTGCCCCTCTGGTGAACAAAGCAAGGTTTTATCACCTCCAATCCCGCGATGGCGCTCCTTTAGTCGAGGAGCCTTCAAGGGGTATTAGGGGTAACTATCCCTTCGGGGATGGTTGGAACAACCGGTATGTGTTCGTGAAGATTCAGGGGCCATTCGGCTATCCTACGTCCTAGCGTACCGTCGGTAAGCTCTTCTCCTTTATTCGAGCCTTGAGTTTACTGTTCCTTTGGGACCTCATACTTATTGATGCTTGGTTTTTGACATCAGATGTATCTCGTCCGGTATCCTTTGCTGGAGAAGCAGTAGCGAAGCTTATAATGGGAGTTCCCCGGCGATTCCGATGGGTGACTTTTCTGGTGAGCAAGGAGGCCTTGCGTCATAGCCGTGTTTGGGGTAAGCCTTTCCTCCTCAGTTTTCATCTGATAGGATTCCGTCATAGCCTCCAGGGAATGTGGTGAGGCTCTCGGTGTCAGCCGTCTATGACGAGCACCATAAGGCTAAAACACGGAAAATGCGTCCGTTTTATACCCCTCGCCAAGATTGGTGAGGGCTGCTTCGTCGGTTAATGGTTTATCCTCCACCTCATCAACTGGTGCTCAAGCTGCATCTAATCATGACCCACTGGTAGATGCTCACCAGAGGTTGATTGGCGAGGTGTTCTTTCTCCGTAGCCAGGTGAATGACATGATGGCCTGTCGGGATCTATTGGTTCAGCTGGTGAGGGCATCATCCAAATGGGATCTCATGAGGGAAAGGCTGGAGAAGCTGGTAGAGCACTGGATCCTAAAGAAGAGTATCGCCGACATCTATTCCTGTCCGGGGGGATCGACTAGCAGTCGGGGAGTTTTTCCTGGGTCGCCACCCCGAATTCTGTTGTGGGGTCGCAATTCTCGGAGGAGCCTTCTTTCTGAATGATTTTTCCTTGTTTTTGTTTTTGAAACTCTGAATTTTGTCGAATCTGTTTGTTCGAATAATGGCTCTTTGTAGCCCCTTTTTATTTTTGGAATAATGGCTCTTCGTAATTGTTGGGGAAACTCCAGACCCCAGGCAGGACACCGGCCTCTGGGTCCCCGCTAAGAGGAACCCCGGTTCCCCGCTATGGAGTTCTCCGGGTCCGGTCCCGAGACCGCCCCCTTCCCCCGGGGAAAGGAAAACTTCCGATAAGGAGAACCTTCCATATTTTCGAATATGGAAGAGTTTTTGTTTTTGAAACTCTGAATTTTGTTGAATCTGTTTGTTCGAATAATGGCTCTTTGTAGCCCCTTTTTATTTTTGGAATAATGGCTCTTCGTAATTGTTGGGGAAACTCCAGATCCCAGGCAGGACACCGGCCTCTGGGTCCCCGCTAAGAGGAACCCCGGTTCCCCGCTATGGAGTTCTCCGGGTCCGGTCCCGAGACCGCCCCCTTCCCCCGGGGAAAGGAAAACTTCCGATAAGGAGAACCTTCCATATTTTCGAATATGGAAGAGTTTAACCTACTCCAACCGACTAAGGCCCGCCTTGAGAAGACTATATAAAGGGAACCTAAACCCTAGAGCAAGGGATCGACACTTCGAGACTTAGAGATTAAAGCTAGGCGGCTAGAACTAGGGTTTATACACCAATCATTGTAGTTCTGGCTTGTTTTATCTAATAAAACATCTCTTCAAGTCTATCTCTCTCAAACACATACGAAATCAATACAAACACTAGCCTTGTCCATCGTTCCGTGTACTCACAAAGATCCTACACAAAACTCCCCTAACAGTTTGGTGCTAGAAGGAGGGGGTAATCTAAACTACGTGATAATGGCGGTGGACGAGCAGGATGAGCTACCTGAAGCTACCTAGAGAGAAGCTGAACTCCAAAGGTAAATCGATGATCTGCAAGGTCAAGTAACCGGGTTGCATAGAAATCGGGAAGATACCAATCCCGAGCTTTCCTCGGAGTTCCAGATCCTAAAGGAGAAGCTCAACGAACACTCTAAGCAACTTGAGCAGAGCGCTGAGAAGCTTAGCCAGCTCGAATAGGAGAATCTTACCCTCCGAGACGAGAACCAAGCCCTCAACACGACAAATAACAAGAAGCATCGATTCCAGACTCAAATTCGCCCCATGCCGACTCTGGAGACACCTAACTCTGGGACATGCGCGAATCTCCCAACTACGGCGCCAGGAGGAGACGCATCAACGCGTGAAAAGGCTAAGGATGCTCAGACCTACGACGTGGAAGACAGCAAATCGGAGCCCGAACCCGATAAAGAAGCACCTGACGGAGCAGCA
Source organism: Brassica oleracea var. oleracea (assembly GCF_000695525.1). Lineage (NCBI taxonomy): Eukaryota > Viridiplantae > Streptophyta > Magnoliopsida > Brassicales > Brassicaceae > Brassica > Brassica oleracea. The sequence goes on from NC_027752.1 coordinate 28,320,769, forward strand.
AGAGCGGAGTCTCCTATGATTGCTCACCTTCAGGATCTGGTCGGTCGCTACATAGCAATGAATCAACCGAGATTAGTGCAAGATTTCACCGAAAAGTTCTTCCTAGAAATAATCTTCACAAAGGTTATTTTTTGTAAAAACGTTCATGCTGATTTTTACGGATATTTGGATGTTAACTTCGTCGTGTCCGTTTTTGACTCCAACGTATTTCCGCAAGGGTTTCTTTACGAAAATTACTTTTGCGAGAAGTGTTTTTATTGCGGGAAATATTTCCCGGTGACTTTCAGATATTGATTCCGTCGTGATCGATTTTGACCCCAATAGTTCGCCCCCCAGCTCGTTAGAACCATGAGCTTCTAGCGTGAGGTTCTAGCGAGTGGCTTGGCAAGTTAGGCAAGTTAGGAAAGTTAGGCGGAATTAATGGTTGAAAAGGTCTGTGGTAAGTGGTCTTCTCGCTCTTCTATGAGTGGAACGCGATAAGATTGGGGCTGCGCCTTATGACGGCTGCCTACGTACCCTTGTTGAAGGGATTAAGCCTTTCGTAGTTCTTCTTTAAGGTTCTTATGACCTGTTTTCCAGCGAGCCCTTTACGGTCTAGTTTATATGTAGAGGTTATCAGGCATGTTGCTGCCGATGGCATTTTATATGGATGTAGAGGGAGAACTACGAGTTGTCATCTCGTAATCTAACTCTGTGTGAACTGCTATATCTGTGATCTGTTTCGAGAGTTTTCCGCAGTGGGTAAACTTGCGGGATTTCTGAAGACGCTCGAATATTGGCCAAGAGACAAATTTTGGGATCTCGTATCAGGGTGTTTGATACTATGCCTAGAGATGTTAGAGACCAGTGTGCTGGGTTTAGGGCAAGACCTAGGTCTAATCACGGCTTTAGGGGGTGCGATGACTACTTCGACTTACGTTTCCCGTATCGTTTTCGACCTGATTCCATCCCGCTTTAAAGTCTGCGTTATTTTCTTGATTTACGTGACTTGTATGGTAGGAATCGAGCATCTCTTGTAAGCTGACCAAAATTTCAGATTTTTTTTATATAGCGCTATTACCCTTCTGTCGGGTGTACGAGAGCTATTGTGGGAACCGAAATTTGCACTGTCGATTTCCGTTTAAATAAGAAAACTAGGAAAAATCTAATTTCCCAGAGGTCGCGGATATCTGCTAATACCACACGCCAAGCAATCAGAACACAAGAATAACAACGATAAAGTATAAGAAATCGAAAAGAGAGGAAAGTAG
>NC_027752.1:28322127-28325142 GCF_000695525.1 Brassica oleracea var. oleracea
AGGGTCTAGTCTTAGCCCTGCGTTTGAGAAACATTCTGGTTTGTCTATGAATGTTCGCAGCCAAAATTGTTGTTCTTGTTTGGATGCTAATGATTTGATTTGCGATAGAGGAATTAGGACTGAGGGGTCGCGTAAATTTGTCCATGGGAAGAAGCGTTTTCCTTCATAGTGCTTTGTGAAGTGTTGGCTTTCCGAGATCTATTTCGTGCATTTTTAGGATGTTTCGTATAGCTCTAGAAGCTTTGTTACGAATTTTTCCTTACATGCCGCGTATTATGGGTAAAACATAGCGGGCTTAAAGTGAATTGTGGGATGTATCGAACTTGGTTGATTGTCGACAAGTTTTGGTTTTCCGTTAACCGTTTGGTTGTTAGGATTGAGTTTCGTTACGAAGAATTTATCATATGATTTTCGACTGTGGGCTATACAATAATTATTCTCTTGGTAGTCACATGACGATTTTAGACAAATCGTAGATTGTCGTTTAGCCGTTAAGTGATGGAGCGATGGTTTCTCAAATAGTTTGGCTTGACGTGAAGGATGTGTTCAATCAGATAGCCAAGGATGTTATAGGTCAAGGATTAGACCATGGTACTTTAACATTTAAGGTCATGTTAGTTTACGATCGTCCTTAATGGGGATGGCAAATTCTGGTTTGGAGTTTTACTGGAAGGCGTAATTGACCGAGGGCCAAAGAGCGCTTGTCGAGATTGATAGGCCAAGTTTGCCTGAGTTATCCGTGTTAAGGTGGCTGATAGTCATAGAAAATGATTCTATGCTTTAGGTTTCAGTTATACGATGAGTGTTTCGTATAATGTTACCTATAGTATTATGATAATTGATTCGTTTTTGTCTGAGGAAGACATAGACTAAGAGGTTAGATACATAACCAGTGCGGAGTCAGTTGCGGGACGATTGCCTGCTCGGATACGACCGAGGGGAACGAAGCGCAGAAGCCAGTGAGCCGCATGGCTAAAATATGAGATCAATTAAATCGTAATGCGAAGAGATCTCTCTTTAGATTGGTCATCCAGAGTCAGATTTTACAGCTTTGTGTTTGCTATACAAATATACTTCTTCGTAAAACCAGTTATGTTTACTTTCAAAGTTTCTTCGTAAGACTTGGTCTGATTGTAAGAAGGATTTTTCGTGTAAGTAATGGGGACCGGTTTTACGAAGATTGTAAATCGGTGATATGTATACACATGTCAAAGTAGGGTTGTTTTTGCGGGTTTTACGAGAAACGTTTCTGCTGTGATTTCTGTTAGACTAATCCGTACCCCCCTCCTTCTAGCGCCAAACTGTGGGAACCGAAATTCGCACTGTCAATTTCTGTTTAAATAAGGATAGTTAGGAAAACCCTAATTTCCCAGAGGTCCCAGATATCTGCTAAACCACACGCCAATCAATCAAAACACGAAATAAAGACGAGAAAAATAGGAAATCGTAAAGAGAGCAAAATAGATCTTATTCCGAAATCGCGTTTGCGCGTTACAACAAGTTAAGAGCCTGGGCTACAAGAGCTGTCGGTGAGATTCCTTGTTCTAAAACCCTAAGACTACAAAATCTAATTGAGTCGCAGCTCGAATAACAAAAATGGAAAGTTGCCTAAAATCGCTCTTAGTGCTAAGTTTGCTATGGAAAAGTTCTCCTTTGTCCTCTCGCCTAGGACTCCTTATATACTCCCTCCAATGTGCTAAGTTTGAGCTTTCCTCTTCTACCCTTAAGCCGTTATAACTCAAATATGGAGATGTTCCATTTTTCTCGATCTTCATGATTATCTGTGGAAACTTAACATTTATCCGCGGAAACTTGATATTTATCTTTTCTTGGGGACTGGGTATAAACCACCATAGTATCTATGGGCTCATTCTTAAAGAATCGTAAGTGGGTTTCTAATCACGTTTTAGACCTATTTGGGCCGTCTTTTGACTCGAAACGTGTTGGGGTCAAAAACAATTATTTCGAAATCAACGGCTATGATTATTTCTTATTCACAGATTTCTTGCAAAACATTCACTGAAAGAAAGATCGGAAGTGAACAAACGAGCGAATCCCACACAAAGGCCACTCGCCGGAGAGCTGAACCGTCACGCGGGTCAGCTCGCCGGCGAGCTCAACCATCACGCCCGTCAGCTCGCCGGCGAGCTGAACCGCCGTGTGGTTGCACTCGCTCGGCGAGCTCAGCCATCGCACCGGTCAGCTCGCCGGCGAGCTGAACCGTCGCGTGGTTGTGTTCGCCGGCGAGTTCGGCCGTCACGCGAGGCGGCTCGCCCGGCGAGCTCGACTTGATCCCGGCCTGTCTGACTTACTTCGGCTCCCATCGACTCCCGTATCTTCCGTATAGCTGTGATATCCGACCTTCGGGACCATATACTTCTCGTTTCGTTTCGATTCGATTAAAGTTATTCTCAAAGTTTTATGACCAAAACCGAGAAATCCTATAAACGCCAAAAGGCCTAAGAACGGTCCGCAAGGATCCAGACTGGTCTAGAGGCCCATCTACGCTCTTAGAAGGGATTCGAGCCCATAAAAGTTATGATGGTTTTTTCTAACTCGCAGAAATACGATAAATGTAAAGATTCGAGGATAACTATCAAGATCGACGAAAAATGGAATATGTCCGAAAGAGATAGACTTGGGCCCGAAGGAGAAGGATGGGTCACCGACCTAGAACGACTATATAAGGAGAGCAGGAGCAGAAGAAAAAGGATCCGAGAATTTAGACTTAGAGAACTCCTGCTAGCTTAGAGAACTTAGGGCTTAGGTGGTTAGACTAGCACGGCAAGGCTTAGGACGTCTTGACCGCCTCTTGTCCTGTTGTTCCGATAGTTAGCATATCTCTACTCCTCTCGGAGAAAATCTTGTATTCATACTATTCAATTAAACGCCTCTGAGCGATTATCTATCTTTTTATCATTCTAAAGTGATTACGCAGAGAGTTCAGACCTTCAAGGAAAAACGGGTTCACTCGGTTTTCCTCCATTATTATTTATTATAATCGACGGTGTGAAT
>NC_027752.1:28325239-28326866 GCF_000695525.1 Brassica oleracea var. oleracea
ACAAAAGCACCCTCGAAAGAATGGAGATCGATCTGTGCGCCATTACGGAAAGACCCGGCCTGATATTCAGACTCTCGGGAAATGCTACTATGACTCTCAGCTTGATCGACCTCGTTGTTAAAGCCGGGAGCGTCACCAAAGTCACAGAATTATTAGTCATCGACCGCCCAACATCGTACAACGCGATCGTCGGTACTCCATGGCTGAATTCCATGCGAGCGATCCCTTCGACATTCCATCTGTGCCTTAAGTTTCCAACCCCTTGTGGAGTCGAAACTATACAAGGAGACTGCATGATGTCGCAAGTATGTTTCGCCGCCGAGTTAAAAAGAAAGAACTTGGCAATCGAAACGCCCCGGAACGAGACTCGGAAGTCTTCTGGCAATCTCAAAGGGCCGAAGCCCTAGAAGGGAAGCGCGAACCGACTTGTGAACCGGTAATTTCGATTAGCCTCGACGAATCCTCTCCGGAACGATGCGTCGAAATTGGAGCCAACCTTCGCGAGCCACTAAAGACAGAGCTCATCGCCTGTCTCAAAAAGAACCTCAATGCGTTCGCTTGGGCCGCAGAAGACATGCCAGGGATCGATATCGGCATAACATGTCATGAGCTTAACATCGATCCGACTTACAGACCTCTCAAACAAAAAAGGCGGAAGCTAGGACCGGAGCGTGCCACCGCGGTAAATGAGGAAGTCGAAACGGGAAGTCCTAAGGCTAACCGGAAGAGTCGCGGCCTTGAACCGTTTCATCTCACGCTCGACGGATAAGTGTCTTCCTTTCTACGACACGCTGAAAGAGAATAAGAAGATCGAATGGTCGGAGGAATGTGAGAAAGCTTTCCAACAGCTAAAACGTTACCTAGCCACTCCTCCCGTCCTCGCAAAACCATTGGAGGGAGAACCCTTGTTCTTGTACATCGCAGTCTCCACAACAGCGGTAAGCGGCGTTTTGATTAGAGAGGAACGCGGTGAGCAAAAACCAATCTTCTACATAAGCAAAACGTTACTGGACGCTGAGACTAGGTATCCCCTGATGGAGAAACTAGCATTCGCAGTTGTGACATCGGCAAGGAAACTCCGGCCGTACTTTCAGTCGCATACCATAATAATCCTCACCACCTTCCCCCTGCGAACGATCTTGCACAGTCCGAGTCAGTCAGGACGACTCGCAAAATGGGCAATCAAACTAAGCGAGTACGACGTGGAGTACAGCCCAAGAACCTGCGCAAAATCTCAAGTACTAGCAGACTTCTTGATAGAATTGCCCAAGGGGGATATAACAAACACGGAACCGGACTCAACCTGGATCCTTCACGTCGACGGATCATCGTCCAAACAAGGATCCGGGATCGGAATCCGGCTCACGTCTCCGACCGGCGAAGTCTTGGAACAATTGTTCCGATTGGAATTCCATGCGTCGAACAACGTGGCCGAATATGAAGCACTCGTTGCAGGATTACGATTAGCCCTTGGGCTTAAGATCCGCAACATTCACGCTTACTATGACTCTCAGTTAGTCGCACATCAGTACAGTGGAGAATACGAAGCGAGGGACGAAAGAATGGATGCATATCTAAAACTCATCCAAGACCTCTCTTGAGACTTCAACCACTTCGCCCTCACTAG
>NC_027752.1:28327282-28328853 GCF_000695525.1 Brassica oleracea var. oleracea
AAGATCTCTCGCCGTAAAAATAAAACGCCATGGTTATTACTGGCCAAGTATGATCAAGGACTGCGAGAAATTCGCACGAAAGTGCGAAAAGTGCCAAAGGCACGCGCCGACAATCCATCAACCCGCGGAAGTCCTCTCGTCCATCTCGTCTCCGTATCCCTTCATGCGATGGTCCATGGATATCGCCAGGCCATTACACAACTCGAAGCAGAAATGATTCCTCCTGGTCCTCACGGATTTCTTCTCAGAGTGGGTAGAGGCAGATTCCTACGCAAGTATCAAAGACGTACAAGTCAAGAACTTCGTATGGAAGAACATCATCACCAGACACGGGGTCCCTTACGAAATCGTGATAGACAACGGATCTCAGTTCATCTCTACCCGATTCGAAGCATTCTGCGAGAAGTGGAAGATACGACAGACCAATTCGACTCCCAGATATCCGCAGTGCAATGGCCAGGCAGAGACCATCAACAAAACCGTCCTCGACGGGTTAAAAAAGTGCTTACAAGCCAGAAAAGGGCGATGGGCAGAAGAGCTCGAAGGAGTTCTTTGGTCTCATCGTACGACCCCGAGACGGGCTACAGGTGAAACCCCATTCACCCTCGTTTACGGAACAGAATGTATGATCCCCGCGGAAGTAGAATTTCCTTAAGTACGGAGAAGATTCCTCCCCGAACGAGAAGATCTTAACAGCGCAATGCTGCTAGACGAACTCGATCTTATTAACGAGCGGCAGATCAAGCTCTCATACAGATCCAAAATTACCAGCACGCCGCCGCAAAATACTACAACTCAAATGTTGGCCATCGCAGGGTCAAAGAAGGCGACCTGGTCCTTCGTAAAGTCTTCCAAAACACTACCAAACGTAACGCAGAAAAACTGGGAGCAAACTGGGAAGGCCCATACAAGGTCATAAAGGTAGTCTGACCAGGATCATACCAAATCGCAAAAATGCAGGACTTCAAGATCCAAAGAACCTGGAACGCGATGCATCTTAAGAAATACTACCACTAATCGTAAAGTGGATCCAAAGAACTACGAGATGGCTTGATCCCCGAAAAAAGGGTACGTAGGCAGCTCGCCCAGCGAGTTCAGCTATCCCCCCATCTTAAAAAGGGGGGGGGGGGGAATGGGTACGTATACTCGTATACTCCCACAGCTTTCAAAAAGTCGATCTTTTCGGAATTTTTTACAAAAAAAAAAAACGCGACGCTACAATCGCTAAGCCCACTACCCGACAAGCGGCCAGAACGGCGGTCCAGAACTCGCCCAGAACGCCTAAATCAACTATCACGCTAAAATCAACAAACCCACGAATGCTCATAAAAAAAACATCCTTGGTAAAGAGCCCGCAAGAAAAGTGCGGCTCAAAACAAAAAAAAAAGATTAACTTCTGGCACTATGAGACGTCGCAACACGCTTGAAGTTACGGTCTTTCCAACACTTATGGAAACAACACTCTTGTTTCCAAAATCAACATACCTCTAACGGTGAAATGCCTTTAAAATGGCATCGCTTCTTTGTTGCTGATCACAACAAACGAACCCTAACGTCCTAAACAGACACTA
>NC_027752.1:28328867-28329178 GCF_000695525.1 Brassica oleracea var. oleracea
ATACCATAGCGCGCTATACAAGAAAATCCAAAATTTTGGCCACCACCTCCAAACGGCCTGTGGAAGTAGCTCGATTCATGCCAAGACAAGTCATATAAGCCGCTAACACTTCGCGGACTTTATATCGGTATGAATGAGGTAGAAATCGCAAACAGGCAAACGAATGCCGACTTGTCATCGCATAGCCTTAGTCCAAAAGTAAACCTAGGTCTTGCCCTAAACCCAGTCTTGCTGGATCCTGACATCTCAAAGGCATAATAGCGACATCACGATATGAGATCCCAAAACTTGTCTCTTCACTTAAGTCTATA
>NC_027752.1:28329297-28329527 GCF_000695525.1 Brassica oleracea var. oleracea
GCAAAACGAAAGCCGACTTGTCATCGCATAGCCTTAGTCCGAAAGTAAACCTAGGTCTTGCCCTAAACCCAGTCTTGCTGGATCCTGACATCTCAAAGGCATTATATCGACATCCCGATATGAGATCCCAAAACTTGTCTCTTCACTTAAGTCTATATGTTTTCACGAGTCCTCGCATAAAGCAAAAGCTGCGCGCTCAACAGACTATGGATACGGTGATTGTCCGGGGG
>NC_027752.1:28329627-28330275 GCF_000695525.1 Brassica oleracea var. oleracea
CCTTCATCCTCAATCTCACAGCCATTGCCTCCCTCGGCCGCTTCGTCGTTTCCTCTCCCGTTCGCAACATCTCCACCTTCTTCAGCCACGGGGCCATGCCCCTCGTTCTCTCCCGAACAAGGCATGAGGGTGCACTCGAACTGCAGCTGAGAGAGGATTGAGTCGAAGTCCCCGTCAGAAGCCTTCAATTCCTCCTTGCGAGATAACAGCCTGGTTTCTTCGGATTCCAGAATCGGAACCGCTCGCCAGAGCCAGGTCCTTCTCATGGGCCACCATGAGGGAATCGAACAGAACAGCCATCCTCGTCAGGCGAGCGTGAAAATCATCCCTCGAAACAACAGTCCTCGACTCTTCTCGGTTCTGAATTTCACGCTGGAGACGACGGACTTCGGAAGCCTTGCTCTTCTTCTCTTTCTTCAGCTTGAACAATGCACTCGCCGACTTTCCGAGGTCCCGCTCGAGATCGCTGACACGAACCTCCAGCTGAGAGAGCTTAGCAGCACGAGCGGCTTCAGTAGATTTCAACGCGGCCTCGACTTGTTTCAACGCCTCTCGCGATTCAGCCAGGCCCCTTGTCGAACGCTCTATCTCTGATCAGCAGTCACTGAGCATCCCGTCAATCAGGGATACAAACTATACATGAAATAA
>NC_027752.1:28330450-28330979 GCF_000695525.1 Brassica oleracea var. oleracea
GGTAACCCCTGGGACGATCTCCTTCCTATCCAAAGGTGGAGGCATCAACTCCGTCACCTTCTCCTCCTTAGGAGCTAGGACTGGTGTGGTAGAAGAGCCCGAGGGTTGAGCCGAGACCTCCAGAACTTGAACAGGAACCATGGCCAATTCTGCGAGGGGCGTGGCATCACCAGGGGACTTGTTTCCTCCAGCCGAGGTCGACATCGCAGGCGAAGAAAGGATAGCTGGCACCTCAACCCCCTTCCTTCTCGGTACTGCGTCTGGACAGTCTCTCTTTGAAAGAAAGAAACCCTGCGATGAAGGTTGGAGTAGCTTCGTGCATGGCCGGAGTCGGAAGTGCCGAGTTGGCCTCACCCATCTCGATGTCGGGGCTTTTCTTTTCACTTAGGGAGGAAGATATTCTTGATAGGTAGTTTGAAGAAAAGAGAATATGAGAGAAAGAGATGTGTGAAGAATGAGGAGTGGTGAGTTGCTACTTATAAGGATATGAGGGTGACGTGGATTTCCGCAATAAATATTCTTAGCCAAA
>NC_027752.1:28331536-28331852 GCF_000695525.1 Brassica oleracea var. oleracea
CGTCCTTCGGGACCATATACTTCTCGTTTCGTTTTGATTAAAGTTATTCTCGAAGTTTTCTGACCAAAACCGAGAAATCGTATAAACGCCAAAAGGCCTAAGAACGGTGCGCAAGGATCCAGACTGGTCTAGGGGCCCATCTACGCTTTCAGAAGGGATTCGAGCCCATAAAAATTATGACGGTTTGTCCTTACTCGCAGAAATACGATAAATGTAAAGATTCGAGGATAACTATCAAGATCGACGACAAATGGAATATGTCCGAAAGTGATAGACTTGGGCCCGAAGGCGAAGGATGGGCCACCGACCTAGAGCG
>NC_027752.1:28331901-28334410 GCF_000695525.1 Brassica oleracea var. oleracea
CTCCTGCTAGCTTAGAGAACTTAGGGCTTAGGTGGTTAGACTAGCACGACAAGGTTTAGGACGTCTTGACCGCCTCTTGTCCCGTTGTTCCGATAGTTAGCATATCTCTACTCCTCTCGGAGAAAATCTTGTATTCATACTATTCAATAAAACGCCTCTGAGTGATTATCTATCTTTTTATCGTTTTAAAGTGATTACGCAGAGAATTCGGACCTTCAAGGAAAAACGGGTTGACTCGGTTTTCCTCCATTATTATTTATTATAATCGACAGTGTGAATTTCGGTTCCCACTAAACGTTTATTACGATTTTTATCGATAAAAATAAACTTTCCGAGATTTTTATCGTAAAGTTTAAGTGATAACTCCAAACGATGGGAGTGAGAAATGATATGGCTGCGGTACATGGGAGCTAGCATTGAGGAACAGACGAGAATGCACGGATTTGGGTCGTACCCGTTGATCGATGTCTGAGACAGTTCGGTCGCTACGTAACGACCCGGTTCGCGCTGGATCGGTCGCTACATAGCGACCGAACGAAAGGCTTGGTCGGTCGCTACATAGAGACCGACTCGTTCGCGTGTCGGTCGCTACGTAGGGACCGACCGAGGGGTTTGGTTGGTCGCTACGTAGCGACCGACTCGTTCGCGGGTCGGTCACCACGTAGCGACCGACCGAGTGTCTTGGTCGGTCGCTACGTAAGGACCGACTTGTTTACGGGTCGGTCGCTACGTAGCGACCGACTCGTTCGCGGGCCGGTCATTATGTAGCGACCGACTGAGTGTCTTGGTCTGTCGGTACGTAGCAAGCGACCAAGTGTCTTTGTCGGTCGCTACGTTGCGACCGACCGAGTGGCTTGGTCGGTCACTACGTAGCGACTGGCTCGTTCGCGGACCGACCGCTACATGGCGACCTTGTTTGGATCCTTTTCTGACGTTGTATGAACGTGTCTTTGGACTTTGGGTGTTTAGTTTTGATGAATCAACCGAGATTAGTGCAAGATTTCACCGAATAGCTCTTCGTAGAAATAATCTTCACGAAGGTTATTTTTCGTAAAAACATTCATGCTGATTTTTACGGATATTTGGATGTTAACTTCGTCGTGTCCGTTTTTGACCCCAACATTTTCTGGGGACTTTCAGACATTGATTCCGTCGTAACTGATTTTGACCCCAACAGATGGAATCTCCGGTTTCCTGATCGGACAGCTCATCGGAGGTGGGTGAAGGATCTGATTGCGATCTGATGGTGGGAAATATTTTCCGGGGACTTTCAGACATTGATTCCGTCGTGACCAATTTTGACCCAAACAGTTCGTCCCCCAGCTCGTTAGAACCATGAGCTTCTAGCGTGAGGTTCTAGCGAGTGGCTTGGCAATTTTGGCAAGTTGGGTAAGTTAGGCGGAATTAATGGTTGAAAAGGTCTGTGGTAAGTGGTCTTCTCGCTCTTCTAAGAGTGGAACGCGATAAGATTAGGGCTGCGCCTTATGACGGCTGCCTACGTACCCTTGTTGAAGGGATTAAGCCTTTCGTAGTTCGTCTTTAAGGTTCTTATGACCTGTTTTCCAGCAAGACCTTTAGGGCCTAGTTTATATGTAGAGGTTATCAGGCATGTTGCTGTCGATGGCATTTTATATGGGTGTAGAGGGAAGACTACGAGTTGTCATCTCGTAATCTAACTCTGTGTGAACTGCTATATCCATGATCTGTTTCGAGAGTTTTCCGCAGTGTGTAAACTTGCGGGATTTCTGAAGACTCTCGAATATTGGCCAAGAGACAAAATTTGGGATCTCGTATCACGGTGTTTGATACTATGCCTAGAGATGTTAGAGACCAGTGTGCTGGGTTTAGGGCAAGACCTAGGTTTACTCCTGGTTTTAGAGGGTGCGATGACTAATTCGACTTACGTATCCCGTTTCAGTTTCATCCTGATTCCATACCGATTTAAAGTCTTTCTTGGCTTACGTGACTTGTATGGTAGGAATCGAGCATCTCTTGTAAGCTGACCAAAATTTCGGATTTTTTTTATATAGCGCTATTACCCTTCTGTCGGGTGTACGAGAGCTATCTCTACGAGATGGCTAAGTCTGTTTAGGACGTTAAGTGTTTGTTGTGATCAGCAACAAATTTATGGGTAGATATTACCGTTTTTGAGTCTTCGCGAAGAATACGTGTTTGAGAAGATGTTAGTATGTATGACTGTTTGGTCTTCCAAGAAGATGCCTTTATCGAGGAAGGTAATTTTGTTGAAAAATGGTTCTTCAGGCGTCTGCCACGTCTCGCAATGCTGAAGATTGATTTTTCTTTCGTATGCCGCGTTTCGTGCTTGAAATGTTCGCGGGCTTGAAGATGTTTCACGATATTACAATGGTCTAGTCTTAGCCCTGCGTTTGAGAAACATTCTGGTTTGTCTACGAATGTTCGCAGCAAAAATTGTTGTTCCTGTTTGGATGCTAATGATTTGATTTGCAATCGAGGAATTAGGACTGAGGGGTCGCGTAAATTTGTCCAT
>NC_027752.1:28334570-28335075 GCF_000695525.1 Brassica oleracea var. oleracea
ATTGTCGACAAGTTTTGGTTTTCCGTTAACCGTTTGGTTGTTAGGATTGAGTTTCGTAACGAAGAATTTATCATATGATTTTCGACTGTGCGCTATACAATAATTATTCTCTTAGTAGTTACATGACGTTTTTAGACAAATCGTAGATTGTCGTTTAGCCGTTAAGTGATGGAGCGATGGTTTCTCAAATAGTTTGGCTTGGCGTGAAGGATGTGTTCAATCAGATAGCCAAGGATGTTATAGGTCAAGGATTAGACCATGTCACTTTAACATTTAAGGTCATGTTAGTTTACGATCGTCCTTAATGGGGAAGATAGCAAAGGACGTTGTAGGTCAAGGATTAGACCATGGTACTTTCGTGTTAACATTAAGGTCATGTTAGTTTACGATCGTCCTTAAAAGTGATGGCTAATTCTGGTTTGGATTTTTACTGGAAGGCGTAATTGACCGAGGGCCAAAGAGCGCTTGTCGAGATTGATAGGCCAAGTTTGCCAGAGTTATCCGT
>NC_027752.1:28335147-28344784 GCF_000695525.1 Brassica oleracea var. oleracea
ATGTTACCTATAGTCTTATGAAAATTGATTTGTTTTTGTCTGAGGAAGACGTAGACTAAGAGGTTTGATACAGAGCCAGTGAGGAGTCAGTTGCGAGACGATTGCCTGCTCGGATACGACCGCGGGGAACGAAGCGCAGAAGCCAGTGAGCCGCATGGCTAAAATATGAGATCAATTAAATCGTAATGCGAAGAGATCTCTCTTTAGATTGGTCATCCAAAGTCAGATTTTACAGCTTTGTGTTTGCTATACAAAATATACTTCTTCGTAAAACCAGTTATGTTTACTTTCGAAAGTTTCTTCGTAAGACTTAGTCTGATTGTAAGAAGGATTTCGTGTAAGTAATGGGGACCGGTTTTACGAAGATTGTAAATCTGTGATATGTATACACATGTCAAAATAGGGTTGTTTCTGCGGGTTTTACGAGAAACGTTTCTGCTGTGATTTCTGTTAGAGTAATCCGTACCCCCTCCTTCTAGCGCCAAACTGTGGGAACGGAAATTCGCACTGTCAATATCCGTTTAAATAAGGAAAGTTAGGAAAACCCTAATTTCCCAGAGGTCTCGGATATCTGCTAAACCACACGCCAAGCAATCAAAACACGAAATAAAGACGCGAAAAATAGGAAATCGTAAAGAGAGCAAAATAGATCTTATTCCGAAATCGCGTTTGTGCGTTACAAAAAAGTAAGAGCCTGGGCTACGAGAGCTGTCGGCGAGATTCCTAGTTCTAAAACCCTAAGACTGCAAAACCTAATTGAGTCGCAGCTCGAATAACAAAAACGGAAAGTTGCCTAAAATCGCTCTAAGTGCTAAGTTTGCTATGAAAAAGTTCTCCTTTGTCCTCTCCCCTAGGACTCCTTATATACTCCCTCCAAGGTTAGTTTGAGCTTTCCTCTTCTACCCTTAAGCTGTCATAACTCAAAAATGGAGATGTTCCATTTTTCTCGATCTTCATGATTATCTGCGGAAACTTAACATTTATCCGCGGAAACCTGATATTTACCTTTTCTTGCAGACTGGGTATAAACCGTCATAGTATCTATGGGCTCATTCTTAAAGAATCGTAAGTGGGTTTCTAATCACGTTTTAGACCTATTTGGACCGTCTTTTGACTCGAAACGTTTATTACGATTTTTATCGATAAAAATCAACTTTCCACGATTTTTATCGTATAGTTTAAATGATAACTCCAATCGATGGGAGTGAGAAATGATATGGCTGCGGTACATGGGAGCTAGCATTGAGGAACATACGAGAGTGCACAGATTTGGGTCGTACCCGTTGATCGATGTATGAGACAGTTCGGTCGCTACCTAGCGACCCGGTTCGCGCTGGATCGGTCGCTACGTAGCGACCGAACGAAAGACTTGGTCGGTCGCTACGTAGAGACCGACTCGTTCGCGTGTCGGTCGCTACGTAGGGACCGACCGAGTGGCTTGGTCGGTCGCTACGTAGCAATCGACTCGTTCGCGGGCCGGTCGCTACGTAGGGACCGACTCGTTCGCGAGCCGGTCGCTACGTAGGGACCGACTCGTTCGCGGGCCGGTCGCTATGTAGCGACCGACTGAGTGTCTTGGTCTGTCGCTACGGAGCGACCAACGCGTTCGCGGGCCGGTCGCTATGTAGCGACCGACTGAGTGTCTTGGTCTGTCGCTACGTAGCGACCGACTCGTTCGCGGGTCGGTCGCTACCGAGTGTCTTGGTCGGTTGCTACGTAGTGACCGACCGAGTGGCTTGGTCGGTCGCTACACCGAGTGGCTTGGTCGGTCGCTACGTTGCGTGTTCTAGGTAGGTCTTGGTAGCTAATCTAAGGGCATTAAGCTATGGCTTTTATCAATCAATCCAAGGGCAGGTTGTAGATAGCTAATCTAAACACATGCATTAATGAACAATCCTAACGATGATTATCAGAACTCAGCAATCTATAGTTGGGGCTAATCCCTCCTAACCTATTTAAACCCTAAAATCTAACAAGAGAACTACTCAGACATGGCTAAGCAATTCATAACAACAGTTAAGTAGATATCAGTGGAGTTCCATTCACAAATTATTACTTTGGATCTTCTCTCCTATCTATCAGTAAAACAATGAAACACAAAGAAAGCACTCTCTGCCTCTAACATGGCGGCAACACTTATATAATTAGGGTAAAAACTCGTCAGGGCAATCTTGTAAAATAGTGAAATCTTGGGCTTCAAGTCGGCTGTGAGCAAATGGGCTTCCTGCGCGCTTTGCTGTCGATCGACACCATGTCTTGTGTATCGATCGATTCTAGCTCTCCAATATCGACCGATAGTCGATCTCGATGGTCATCTCGGGTGCTTGCTCCAAATATCTCCAAAATGCTCCAAAATCATCACTTATCTCCAAAACATTCCTGATCTTATAAATATAATAAATAGACTCTATAGTAATATAATTATTAGTAAAAAACCTATAAACTATGGATGAAAATGGGTCAAATCCATAGTCTATCACCGGGTTGATGATCAGATACATCCATCTCTTCCTCTCTTCTAACCCTCCTTGTTCTCTTTATATTATGTTGTATTATGGTTGATCATATGTAGAGGGACCGAACCAAGGCTTTAGCCGGTTCAGATGAGAAGTCCTTGGCCTTTGGTCGGACTTAGGCATGATCGGATACACCAAGGACTGATCGGATTGATCTAGATCGCTTGGGGGTGATCCGGTTAGGGCCTGGCTTAGGCGCGCCTGATCCTATGAAGGATCTGAGTGTGGCTGTGTGTTGTTATGGTTATTGAGGTTTAGATTAGTCAGGAACATTAGGGAACCGAACCATGCATGTTTAGATGTGGATGTTTGGCTATCGGTTATGTATTGATTGATGTGTATGGATTGGTTTCAGGATCGGACTAGGACCGTGGTAAAGGAAAGGCACCGTGAGGATTCAAGCCATGGGAAGATGTGTGGTGATTGGGTCATTATTGATAAGTGTGAAGTATTGATAGCCTATTGTGCAAACTGTGAACTTATGATAGACTAAGTGTGTAATCTAGTAGTATGAACACATGGATGATGTATGGATCTCATTTATATATATACAATCGATTTGCCCCTTATTCTATCTTGTTTAAGTTGGTTTGTCCTGAACCTCAATTGAAATGAAATGTACTTAGAAACTAAAGACTTAAAACCGGAATCATAAAAGACTTAAACCCGGAATACACATGGGAATTTAATGGAAGTAAGGCCACAGATCAGGTTGGGCCTAAGGGCCGGGATCGGGTCATTACAAGTTGGTATCAGAGCATGCTTGATTCTAGGATTCGTGTTGGGTTATGTGTTCACCACACATCTGGCTTTGAGTCTCACGGTAAAGTTGGGTAGTGATTGTTGGATTGCTTGACCTTGTATATTGTTGCGGTTGATGTTAAGTCATTGGACTAACTTATTGTGTTTTCAACTCCTAAGGGAACAAAGAGATCTAAGGCTCGGAAGGGAAAGGAAGCAGCTGGTGCATCCGGACAGGTTGGGTTAGATGGGACGAATCCCACCCAAGTGTTACCAACCCAGGCGGGGCTGGTTAACAATGAGACCGGAGAGCCCATGGTTCTGATCCTTCCTACCGAGGTTCAAGTAACTGACTTGAACAATCCACAGGGGTTGGGACGTGAGGAGGAAGCTGAATCCTCTCATGCAGGAGACCAGACCGGTTATGGAACCGGCACATGAGAATTGACTGAGCCGTCCATGCGTGAGGTATTGGACGCGGTAAAGACTATGGGCACATAGGTACTGTCTCTGACTCGAGCATTCACCCCATTGGTGAATTCTTCAGTAGGCCAGGTCACGCCAGCTCAGACGACGGCTCAGGCAGCTCGGAGGACAGTTCAGACAGCTGGGACGGCAGCTCAGGTAGCTCAGACAGCTGCACAGGTAGCTCGGACAGCTGCTCGGATAGTCGAGGATCGAGCTACGGTCGATGCAGAGGTAATGGAGATCGACCCACCAGCTCGGCCAGCTAGGAGAGTTGATTATTTGAGCTTGTTAGCTCACATATCCAAGCTGGGCACGAAGCAGTTTGCTGGTACGACTGATCCCATTGACGCAGACGAGTGGAGGAGCAGGTTGACTCGCAACTTCAGCTTGACTCGTTGCCCAGAGGAGTACAAGAAGGACCGTTTGGAGTCTCAGTTCTTGGATCTAACTCAGGGACGCATGACAGTGCGCGAGTATGAAGAAAAGTTCAATCGGTTCAGACGCTATGTGAGTAAGGAACTGGAAGATGAGATGGTTCAGGTTCGCCGGTTCATCAGAGGCCTAAGGGTCGAACTCCGAACCTATTGCTCAGTTGGTACTTACCACACAGTGTCTGAGCTAGTGGAGAAGATTGCTATGGTGGAAACCAATCTGGCCGAGGAGGCCAAGCTGAAATCAAGGAGCCACACGGCTTCTAGTGGCACTGGAGGTGACCGTAAGAGGAAGATAGACTCGGCCGAGGAGGGTAGAACCTCAAGTGGTAGGCCAGAGTGCTCCAAGTGTGGAAGACGCCATGGGGGTGAGTGCTGGAAAGCCATGGGGGCTTGTACATGTTGTGGCAAGATGGATCATTCAGCTCGGGACTGTCCAAGGCTGGAACAGAGCCGCAAACAGGGTTCGAGTGGAGGTGATACCAGAGGGTGCCACTATTGTGGAAAGGCAGGACATTTCAAACGAGAATGTCCCAAACTCCAAGCAGAACAGGAGAAAGGCCGTGGTGAGGCAAGCAAGCCAAGCTAGAGCTGGGGCCAAACCTCCACACCAAGGGTGTACGAGCTGTCCAAGGACAAGGACGAGACTAAGCCATTCAAGGCGATCACTGGTAATGATTCTAGGCTTATTCTTTTTCAATTCAGTAGAATTGTATGGTACAGAACCTAGAATGGATTAGATACTTAGATTGGGTCTTTGTAGGGATCCTAAGTATTGGTGGTGTGGATACACACGTGCTTTTCGATACTGGAGCTACACATAGTTTTATGAGTCCAGGGTTGATCGGAAAGGGGTTTTTCCAGATTGGGACAGGGGATGATCCATGCATAGTGAATGCAACCGGAGGGCAAGTGATGCATTCACTAGGGCTGGTTAAGGACATCCCAGTTACGATCCAGGACAAGGTAATGCTTGTGGATCTAGTGGTAGTCCCCCTTAAGAATCACGAGGTGATATTGGGTATGGGCTGGCTTGGAAAGAATTGGGCCACCTTGGACTGTCACCCGGAAAGAGCGCAGTTTGAGAGTGGGTGTGGACCCCCAATCAGGTTCCAAGGTATTAAGCCGACCTCAAGTTGTTTAGTGGTATCAGCGATCCAAGTGGAACGGATGCTTGAGAAAGGTTGTGAGGCTTACTTGGCCACAATCAACCGCTGGTCAGTGAGTTCGAGGATGTGTTTCGGGTGCTACAGGGCATTCCCCCTGATAGGGCTGACCCGTTCATAATAGAACTGGAACCAGGGACGGCCCCAATGTTTAAAAGTCCCTATCGAATGGCTCCTGCCGAGATGGCGAGCTATAGAAACAACTAGAAGAGTTGTTTGACAAGGGGTTCATACGCCGAAGTGTCTCGCCTTGGGGAGCACCAGTTCTTTTTGTTAAGAAAAAGGATGGTAGCTTCAGGCTGTGTATTGACTACAAGGGGTTGAATAGGGTGACTGTGAAAAACAAGTACCCACTACGTCGGATTGATGAGTTGTTGGATCAACTGAATGGAGCCAAATGGTTTTCCAAGATTGATTTGGCCTCGAGATATCATCAGATCCCAATTGAGCCCAATGATGTCAGGAAGACGACATTCAAGACCAGGTACGGCCACTATGAGTTTGTGGTCATGCCATTCGGTCTAACCAATGCTCCAGCTGCATTCATGAAGATGATGAATGGTATCTTCCGAGACTTCCTGGATGAATTTGTAATCATCTTCATAGATGACATACTTGTATATTCCAGAAGCAAAGAGGACCATGAGAGGCATCTCAGGGCAGTGATTGAACGGCTGAGAGAACATAAGCTCTTTGCTAAGTTGAGCAAGTGTAGTTTCTGGCAAAAGAGCATTGGGTTCCTTCGACACATTGTGTCGGATCAGGGAGTGTCTGTAGACACGGAAAAGATTCTGTCTATACGAGCATGGCCGCAGCCTAAGAATGCTACGGAAGTTAGAAGTTTCCTAGGACTGGTCGGCTAGTACAGGAAGTTTGTCAAGGGGTTCGCGAGCTTGGCTCAACCCATGACACAACTCACAGGCAAGGACGTGAGGTTTGCCTGGATGACGGAGTGTGAGAAGTGTTTCTCAGCTCTGAAGGACATGTTGACAAGTGCACCAGTTCTGGTACTACCTGAGGCAGATCAGCCTTATGTGGTATACACGGACGCATCCATCACGGGGTTAGGATATGTCCTGACTCAGCATGGGAAAGTAATTGCTTAAGCTTCGAGACATCTGAGGAAGCATGAAGGGAATTACCTGACCCATGATCTAGAGATGGCGGCTGTAGTGTTTGCTCTAAAGATATGGAGATCCTATCTGTACGGAGCTAAGGTCCAGATCCTCACCGACCATAAGAGCCTAAAGTACATTTTTACTCAACCTGAGTTGAATTTGAGACAGAGGAGATGGATGGAGTTTGTGGCTGATTATGATCTGGAGATAGCTTACCATCCGGGTAAAGCAAATCTGGTGGTTGACGCGTTAAGCCGGAGACGAACCGAGGTCTCGGCCGAATGCGAAGCAGACGAGTTGGAAGGGATGGTTCGATCCTTGCACCTCAACACTCTGGTCGGGACAGACGAACCATTGGGGTTGGAGGCAGTGGATCAGGCCGATCTCCTTACCAAGATACAACTCGCCCAGTCAATGGACGAGAATTTACAGAAGGTGGCTCGCAATGATAAAACTGAGTACCAAACAACGAGCAACAGTACCATCTTAGTCAATGGAAGAGTTAGTGTGCCGAACAGCAGGGAACTCAAGGATGAGATCTTGAGACAGGCTCATAAGTCTAAATTCTCGGTTCATCTAGGGTTGAACAAGATGTATAGGGATCTGAAACGATATTACCATTGGGTAAGGATGAAGAACGATGTGGCTGAATGGGTGGCTAAGTGTCCAACTTGCCAGCTTGTGAAGGCTGAACATCAGGTACCCGGTGGGATGCTTCAGAGTCTCCCTATACCAGAATGGAAATGGGATCACATTACCATGGACTTCGTGACCGGATTTCCCACGACCAGGAACCAAAAGGATGTGGTCTGGGTGGTGGTTGATCGGTTAACAAAGTCGCCCCATTTCTTACCCATCCGCAAGGGAGACGGGGTCGATCATATTGTTCGGATCTACTTAGATGAGATAGTACGCCTGCATGGAGTGCCGGCCAGTATTGTCTCGGACAGAGATCCTAGGTTCACATCTTATTTCTGGAAGGCTTTCCAAAAGGCATTGGGAACAAGAGTGAACATGAGCACAACCTATCATCCTCAAACGGACGGACAGTCGGAAAGGACGATCCGGACCTTGGAGGATATGCTTAGAGCAGTGGTTCTGGATTGGGGCGAGTCATGGGAGAAACACTTACCCTTGATCGAGTTTGCTTACAACAACAGTTTCCACAGCAGTATTTGTAGAACCTAAATTCTACACTAAGTATTTGATAGTGATCAGGGTTTGATCTAGGGAAGACAAATGATGTAAGCAACGTTATCTTTAGAACACAACGATGTTAAATAGTTTCCAGTAGGTGGAAATGGACTTTATTGATGAATAAGATCGAATACAATAAATTGAACTAGATCGAGTTATACAAACGAGATCGGTAAAGAAAGAATCTAAAAGTGGGAAGGCAACAAGATCGATGTAAGTGTGAAGCTCTCTCTAGGGTTTTCAACGTGTCCTCCTCTGTTTCCACTCCTCTTCCTTTATAGTAAGTCGACTTCGAGATCTCTGTTGTAGCTCCGCGATCTCAGCTTCTTGTTGCACGATCTCCGTGACCTAGGCGACTCCTTCTCGAGCTCGTATTCTTGCTACCGGCTCAGGCCCTTTAAGGCCCATGCCTTTGATCGCGGCCCATTATGGTATTGACCAAAATTGGGTCCAACATTTGTCCCCCAGCCTCTTTTGATTTGATTGAAAAGGAAAAATGGTGGTTATCTTTTGACTTGGGTCTTGTCGTTTGGTAACTGATATCACTCGGATTTGGTTTTAACGATCGTTTTCAAAAAAAGTCGTTCGTTGGCGCATTTTTTATTATTATTATTTTAATCGGTAACAGCTATTTTAGCCGCCGCTAGGGCATATGCTAGGTCATAATTGCTTTTCTTGATAGCGATGATAGAGCCGTTAAGGTGGCTTATATATATGTAGATGATCTTCTTTTTGCCTCACGTCCGCTTCTTCTTTCTCGTCTCTTTCTCCTTTGCTCTGAATCTTTCTGTTCTTTGAGCTCAAGATGTGTTCATCTTTCAATTTCCCCCATCCGACTGCTACAGCCGATGATCTCGAGAACCTTTATAAGGTGTATGGGGTTTGTGGGAACCCAAATTCGCACTGTCAATTTCCGTTTATATAAGGAAACTAGGAAAAACCTAATTTCCCAGAGGTCCCGAATATCTTCTAATAGCACACGCCAAGCAATCAGAACACAAGAATAACAACGATAAAGTATAAGAAATCGAAAAGAGAGCAAAGTAGATCTTATTCCGAATTCGCGTTTGACCGTTACAACAAGGTAAGAGCCTGGGCTATGAGAGCTGTCGGCGAGATTCCTAGTTCTAAAACCCTAAGACGGCAATAACCTAGTTGAGTCGCAGCTCGAACAACAAAAATGGAAATATGCCTAATTCCTCTAAGTGCTAAGTTTGCTCTGAGAAAAGTCCTCCCCATGCTTCTCGTCTAGGACTCCTTATATACTGGCTCCTAGGTCGGTTTACCCTTTTCATCTTCTGCCCTTAAGCCGCCATATCATAAAAATGGAGATATTCCATTTTTTCCGATCTTCGTAATTATCTTCAAAATTTCGTATTTATCCGCGGAAACTTGACATTTATCTTTTCTTGCGAACCAAGCGTAAACCGTCATGCGGATTACGGGCTGTTGGTTAATAAATCGTAAGTTGGGCCTCGAGTCATGTCTTAGGTCCTTTTGGGCTGTCTTCTGACTCGAAGCGTTTATTACGGCTTCTTTCGATAAAGAACGAACTTTCCGCGGTTTTTACCGTAAAGTTTGATCGATCACTTAGAATGGCAGGAAACATGAAATTGGTTCGCTACGGTCTTCGGGAGATAGCATCGAAGGGTAGACGAGAATGCATGGACTAATGTCGTATCGACGTTTCGGAAGAGCTTCGGCTCAAGCTTGGTCGCTAGGTAGCGACCGAGCGGAACGAACGCTCGGTCGCTACGTAGCGACCGAGCATCGGCTCGAGCTCGGTTGCTACATAGCGACCGAGCGGGACGGACGTTCGGCCGCTACGTAGCGACCGGACAGCATGCATGTGCAATAGTAGCGTAATGACCGAGCTTGGTTCGTCCTTGTTCCGATCGTCATACTCGGACCTATCCGTAGCCGGTCTGGGCATGTTTCCGATGGCTTATGTTTGATCTAAATAGAATTCGAACGAAGCTTTATCTCGGGAACATACGTTG
>NC_027752.1:28345616-28346503 GCF_000695525.1 Brassica oleracea var. oleracea
AAGGAGTGATTCCGAGCCTGATGACCAAGGTCCCGACACTGTTCCCACGGTTGCGACGGAGCTGAATTCTTCGAAGGGGAAAGATATTGACCTCGGCGACCTGGAGTTTTCGGTGGACGATTGCATGCTTCCAGGATGGGATCCGGACCTTGCTTTCGGAGATGGAAGCGGTATGAGCGAGGTCCCTATTCTGGGCTTTGATGATTTCTTCGCTGATCCGGACCTTGCTTTCGGCAATGGAAGCGGTCCGAGCGAGGTCCCTATTCCGGACTTTGATGATTTCTTCGCTGGTCTTCCCTCGGGCTTCGATGCTCCTCCGTCCAAGAACGAGTCGGGGAGGCCAAGAGTCGTTGCGGAAGGATCTCGTATCATCAACGGGGTATAGGCTTTAAGACTTTTAAAGATCGTTTCAAGTGTATATATATATATATATATTTTTTTTTTTTTTGCGTATAACGTGTCAATCGGTTTTACAGGGCTTGAACTTGCTTGGATCGGCCATTGAGGCGAGCCATAGAGAAGCCATGATCTATCGCTTTAAAGCGGAGAAGGCGGAGAAGGATCTTCCTCGCATGCGTGACGAGATGTTGGCGCGAGATGTTCAACTCGCTCGTGATCATGCCATGGCTGTTCGTAGGGCGGAACGGAAGGGCAAGAGGGAGATTGTCGAGGTGATAAAGACTCGCGCCTCTCAATTCCAGGTTGAGTACGGGAACCTCAAGGATGCTTTTAACTCGCTTGGCGACTTCCGTGAGTGTCGCGGTTCAATCGGGAGCCTTTGGAAGACGCGGGCGGATGCCTACGTTTTCGAGAGGGAGATGGAGTTAATGAAGGGCGGCATGAAGGATCATGCTCACGCTGAGACGCTCATTTCTCCGATCGACGGG
>NC_027752.1:28346539-28347624 GCF_000695525.1 Brassica oleracea var. oleracea
CTTATACCGTAGATACCACGACCGAGTTTGCCGGTGGTGATGAGGAAGTGAACTATCCTGCGGATACATTCAGAGCTTACTTGTTCGGGAATTTTAACTTTGATCTGTGAGAGGTGAGTGTTTGACGGGAAGGGAAGAAGTTTTTCCCTTATCTTGTATTTGTGGCCGAGTGTGGCCTTTATTTATCTATGTATGGCCGAGTGTGGCCTTTATTTCGAGACTTTGCATGGGCCTGTTTGGCCGCTTTATCTTTATCGTGTTGGTGGCTTTGAACCCCTACCGCTATGCGGTTTATATATAATGGATGTTTGTTTGAGTTACTTTGTTTCGAGTGGGTTTGAAGTAAACATGAGTTGTCTTCTCATATTTAACTTCATTGAGGCGTTCAATCTGTTGGTTTGTTCGAGACGTGAGTTTTCGTAAAAATTACTTATTCTTACGAACTTTCGGGAACATTGAGATATGAACGGAGAGATATGTTTTAGGATCTCGTATCGTTTAGATATCATGTCTTTGAGATGTCTGAGACCAATGCGATGTGTTTAGAGCAAGACCTAGGTTTACTCTCGGTTTTAAGGTTTGTGCGGTGACTAGCCGGCTATCGATTTTCCTGTTGCGATTTCTACCTGATTCGTATCGAATAAAAGTCCGGGATAGGTTCTTGGCTTATACGACTTGTATGGCACGAATCGAGCATCTCTCCAGAGACAATTTCTAAGCCAACTGGAAGTGCTAGACCAAAATTTCAGATTTTTTTTTGTAGCGCGCTTTTATCCTTGTGTTGGATGTTCGAGGATCAGAAGAATGATCAGGTTGTGTTTGTTTAAGATGGCTGGTGTGTTCGTCGAGGCCAATCGATGAACGGAGTGTGAATATTTGCTGAGTTTTTATGGTCGCGTTCGGACAGTTGTTTGCATAGTTTCGATTTTAACTTGGCGACGTCTCGCTAATATTAAATCGCCTTTTCTTGAAATGTTTTTGGCCGAAGATTTGTCTATCTCCGTGCGCTTACGATTTGCCGTTGCAGAGGTCGTCATATGCCTTAACATGTGCTCCGCGAGGAAGCATAGTCGCGACTGTTTCTG
>NC_027752.1:28347724-28347933 GCF_000695525.1 Brassica oleracea var. oleracea
CTGCGACTCCGTTTGGGGTCGGGAATTTGACATCCAGGTGGTACGTCAATGAAACGGCTTGCATGGTGTTGAGCCATGGGGTTCCCATGATCACGTTGTAGATGGTAGGATGATCGACTACCGCGAATTCAACGATTTTTGTGATCTCCTTGGCCATGACTGGTAGCTGAATCGACCCGAGGGTCATCGATACTTCGCCTGAAAAGCCT
>NC_027752.1:28348356-28348811 GCF_000695525.1 Brassica oleracea var. oleracea
ACGAGCGGATCGCAGTGAGGTTGATCGATCCCACCGGCTTCCTCCTTCGTGAAGGTGATCTTCGGGTAGGAGACCATGTAGGCCAGTTTGCGCTCGACTCCGCCTTCCGCTGGTAAGCCTTGATGGCCGAAACCGTATTGTTTCAGAATTGCGATCCTCCAATGATCATGTTGACTCTGTGACGATTGTTATCGTTCCTTTTATCGTCCGGCCTTCTGCCGCGTTTATCTCCAGATTGGTTTCTTTGAGGAGATCTCTCCGCGGGAGGATTTCTGTCCGGCTTCGGGGGGCGATCGTTCTCCAGGATGATATCTTTCACGCTGGTCACTTCCCAGAGCTCTCCAGCTAGTAGCTTTGCGGCCAGCCTTGCTCCCAGGACTTTGCAGTTAGTCGTGTAGTGTCCTCAGGACTGGTGGAACTTGCAGAAGGTGTTTTCATCATATCCTTGATTGCGA
>NC_027752.1:28350191-28363733 GCF_000695525.1 Brassica oleracea var. oleracea
GGGCTGTTGGTTAAGAAATCGTAAGTTGGGCCTCAAGTCATGTCTTAGGTCCTTTTGGGCCATCTTCTGACTCGAAGCGTTTATTACGGCTTCTTTCGATAAAGAACGATCTTTCCGCGGTTTTTACCGTAAAGTTTGATCGATGACTTAGAATGGCGGGAAACATGAAATGGGTTCGCTACAGTCTTCGGGAGATAGCATCGAAGGGTAGACGAGAATGCATGGACTAATGTCGTATCGACGTTTTGGAACAGTTCGGTCGCTACGTAGCGATCGAGCGGAACAGACGCTCGGCTGCTACGTAGCGACCGGACAGCATGCATGTGCGGTAGTAGCGTAATAACCGAGCTTGGTTCGTCCGTGTTCCGATCGTCATACTCGGACCTATCCGTAGCCGGTCTGGGCATGTTTCCGATGGCTTATGTCTGATCTAAATAGAATTTGAATGAAGCTTTATCTCGGGAACATACGTTGTGACGTTCTCTTGACCGAGCATGATTTGTTGCGAAAAGACATACTTGTATTTTGCGGGGATTTGGACGTTAACTTCGTCGCAACCGTTTTCGACCCCAACAGGGTTGATCGTTCAGTCGTCCTTGACTTGGTCGATACGCATGAGACTCCCGAAACCGTGAGAGAAGGCTACTACGGAGCCTATCTTTCCTTCTTTCACACCTGCGGTCTTATCTTCCCGATCCCGGAGCCAATACTTGAGGTCCTGGCGGAGCTTGGGTTATCGCTTACCCAGCTTGTCCCGAACTTTCTTAGGCATCTTGTCACCTTCTTGGTTAAGGCTAGGGAGGAGGGTCTTGCTTTTGGGTTTAGCGAGTTTCGTCAGCTCGTTCTGGTGAAGCAGAATAAGCAAAACCCTGGTACTTTCCTCGTGTCTCCGTGCCCAGGTCGCCACGTCATCGAAGACATCCCTTATCGCGACGAGAAGTGGCGCGAGCAATTTTTTGTTTTCAAGATTGATCGAGCATCTATGGGTGACTTCGACTTCTCCCAGCTCCCCCGGCGTTGGGCCGAGAATATCGGTTAGTTTTCTTCTGCCAATGTGTTGATGATTTATTTATTTATTTTTCCTTTTTTTTGGGGAGTCGAAGACTAAAACTTTCGTTTATTTTCGTTTGATTCAGTTCCTTCTGGAAGCTCTTCAATTTCAGATGAGATCCGTGGTTTGATGAGGGTCCTTCGGAGAGGTCGTTCGAACTGGTCTACTTTTGATCGAACTCGGATTCAAACTGTCTTCGCCTTGCCGGTGGGGACCGACAGAGCTCCTTTGGTTGAGGAGTCGGAAGACGAGGTCGAACATTCCCAAGAGGTCGTAGCGACTCCTTCTGTTCAGACACAGTCTTCAGATCGGCTAACTAGACAGCTTGTGAGGAGGTCATCGTTCCGAACTTCTGGGTCTGCATCGAGGGGCCGAGCTACCGGAAAATCTCCCTTGATCTCGGTTCATGATTCCGACGACGAAGATGTTTCAGGAGAGAATTGACGTCCTGTATCGATGAGTCCTGGCTCAGAAGACGAGACCGTGGCGGCGACTCGCAAGCGACATCGGTCATCGGAGGGTGCCTTGCCCTGTCCGTCTCGTCCTAGGTTTGCTTACGAGGGAGATGGTTCTTCGTTTGCGGCCCAACGCGACCTAATTTCCCTTGCTGGTCGCATGAGGTCCGCGGGTTGCCGTCTCCCATCTCTCGCTTCCTCAGTCAAGAGGGAAGCCTACGCCAAGGTTGCTGTGGCAAGCTCTAAGGTTCGTTTCTCGCCTTCATTCTATTTGAAAATCTGTTTTGTGGTATTTGCTTATTTCAATTTCTTCCCAGGTGATGGAAGCTTTTAATGAATATGTCGTGACGATGGAAGATCATGTCGTGGCTTCTCGGAATGACAAGGAAATTGAGAGCATTGGTTTTGAGATCAAGACGCTTTCGAAGTAGCTCGAAGCCACCAAGCGAGAAGGGAAGTAGGATGCCAAAAAGATCGAAGCTTTGACTGAAGACTGGATGAGGGTTCATCTGGAGAACGAGGCTCTCACGTCCCAGACGGTTGCTCAAAGGGCAAGAATTGCGGCGCTCGAGGTCGAGAGAGATCGGGACATTCGCCATGCTTCTCGTATTGCTCGTCGCGATATCACGGCTAAGTATCGGGAAGTTCTTGAATCTTTGAAGGATAGGTGGGCGAGCAAGAAAAAGGAAGTGTCTGCTGAGATCCGGCTACAAGAAGTGACCGCCAACATCGATCTCCTAACCGAGCTCAAGGATGGGGGCCTGACTGTGGATTCAGAGCTTGCTCGATTAAAGGGAATGGAAGGAGACTGTGAGGATCTTGTCGATCTCCGAGCTCGATCTTCCTCAAGTCTCAGATGATTTGGTGGATCAAGTCGGGGGGTCATCTGTCCCCGATGATTCCATTTCTAGTTAGTTTTTTTTTTCCTTTTTTTTTGTTTAATATCTTTTGGTTTTTGTCGATCTTTGATCTTGATATCTTGGATATCTTTTAATGGATAAGCATATTATTTCAGAATATCCCTGTTTTCTTAGCTTTCGAGATTCTTTCTATTCGGGTTGTTGAGATATGGCGAGGTTCCGATCCTTATAAAGCTTTGGCTTTGTTCTAGGATTCGTCATAGTATTTCATTTAGTTTCGTTTTTGCTTTCTAAAGGAACATTACTTCGAGAAGATCCAACTCTCGCGATTCCGATAAGGTACGAACTCGAACTGGTAGTGCCAATGCGGAACGTATTCAATCCGAAGATGTGAGTGATGCGCTCACAGAAGTTCTTCGTGGGGAGACCCGACTTCCGCGGCCTTCGACCCAAGGGGCCAAAGATCCCGAGGGTGAAAAATATGTTGCTCGTGTTAAGTCGAGTAGCCCAATGGGTTCAGAGTGGCGTGATCGTCCTCCGAAGAAGGCTAAAAATAATGGTTCGGACCATCGTCTTGGTGTCCCAGGTGAAGCGGCTGTTGCTAAGCCGTTTCATTGGCCGTTCTCGCATTCCAAGGATTGTCCTATTACGGAAGATCCAAATAGTGTTGCTCATTTGGTGAGGCACTTCAAACCTGCTGGATGTCCGCTTCCCTCTCTGCGTAATATGACGGAGCGCGAGGCTTACGTAAAGATGGCTGTGGCCCATGCCAAGGTCGTTCTTTCTGAAATTTGATCCTTGTTGAATCTTTGGTTTGTTTTGTTTGTACTGATTTGTCATGTTTCAGGCTATGGAGGCTAACAACGAGTTTGCGGCGACTTTAGAGAAACGCCTGCAGGATGTTCTGCGTTCTGATGAACTTCATGAAATAAAGAACGTCGTTCGTGAGCTAAATCTCGGTCTAAAGATGGCTAAAGACCGGGAGCGTGCCAATGCTGCTCAACTGGCTGCCGCTGAAAAGCTGGGGAATCAGGCTGCTTCGCTCGAAGCTCGTCTGCGAGTTGTGAGCAACGAAAGGAAGTCGGCCCTCGAGCAAGTTTCTTTCTTGGAAGCGAAGGTTGAATCTTCTGCCAAAAAGTTCTCTGACGACCTTCGCTGCGCGACTTATGACGCCAAAAAGACTATGGCGGATAGCTATCTGGATGTGCTGGTCTCTCTGAAGGAGAAATGGGAAAAGAAGAAGGCTGCAACTGATTGTGAGGCTCGTCTTCGGGAAGTCATGGCAAATATAGATCTCTTGAAGGAGATCATGAACAACAATCTCCTGGCTTCGGATGAGTTGTTGCGGCTTCGAGCGAAGGAGATCGAGCTTGGGTCCGAGGTCGATGTGATGGCGAATTCGGATTTCTCCGTTTGGAAGCTCCACCTGCCGCAGATTTCGGAGAATCTGCCAGAGGATTTCTTTGCTAAGGACCCTTCTGCGGCAGACGACGTGGCGAAGTGCTCGGGTGATCGCTTTGAGGATGGTGAATTCAGCATCGAAGAGTAGCTTTAGGGACTTTCTTTGTTTTTCCCTCTGCTTTTTGTTGCTTTATTATTATTTATTTAATGAAGAAGGGATCGTGGGTCCCGATTTATTTGTTGCCATTTTTATGTTTTATGCGAGGCCGATCTTTCGGGGCCATGTATCGATTTGTTGTAGATACTTTTATCGAAAGTGTCGATGTAACAAAAGATTTTGTTAGCTAGTTTTGTCGCGCTGGTTGGCGCAGTTGGCCGCGACCGAGGACTTGATCAGGGTCCTGGTTTTTGGTCAACTGTCGCAGTTATGCGATTTTCTGATATGAGAAGTCTGATGTCTTCGAATGTCTAAGAACTGTATTTATTAATATGTCGGATTCTGTTTCGTTACATATTTGTGAAAAGAAGGCAGTTTTTGATATTATGTCGTGCCGTTGTTCCTCGGGTGTTGCGATATGCCCACTTTGAGTTCTGTAGGTGGAAGGTGACTGGACTCGTGTCGTGAGTTTCCTACGTACCCTCGTCGAGGGATCAAGTCATAACGTAATTCGATTATTTTCCCAAGGAGACGGTCTGTTGTTCGATTGTTCATGTAGGTACGTTTGTCGTTAATTTTGGCTACCTGATTAAGGGTGCTGCTCGATGTCCTTAAAGCTTGCGAGGTAGCATGTCCTGGAGTTCTTCTGGCTTCCTCTGATAGTTTCGATTCCTTTCGGGGTTGGAAATTTCAGGCATTGGTGATATGTCGAGGGTACTACCTTCATGCTGTATAGCCAAGGTCTCCCAAGGATTGCGTTGAATGGGGCTGGACGGTCTATCACGGTGAATTTTACGATTTTTCTGATTTCTCCAGCGGTTACCGCGAGCTGGTGAGGGAGTTCGCTCCTGCTTTAGGAGTGCTTTAGTGAATCCCATTCTTTTAAACGCTTCGTAGAAGAGGACATCGGCCGAGCTTCTGGTGTCGATCATTACTCAGGATAGTTCGCAGCCACCGACGTCGATTCATATCACGAGAGCGTCCTCGTGTGGTTTATCGAGGTCTGCGGTTTCGTTTTCGTCGAAGGTGATTTCATGATCGGGACCCGATAGGGGCTCTCTAATTCCTACGTTGTTTTCGGCTCTCCGCTGGTATGGTTTGATTGAGTTGACCGAATTGCAGAACTTAGAGCCTCCGTAAATGAACTCGATTCGTTTTTTGCCCTTGTTGTGGGCTGAAAAATTCCACCTCTTAGTCTGTGCTGGTCGGTAGTGTCTCTGCCCCCCCAGACAGATTGCGATTGAGAGTCTGCATTCTGTCGTTTTTCTGAATCGGTTTCTCCGGCAACTCGCGAATCTTGGTCATTTTATTCTTTCGCTTGAAGTTGGAGAATTTTACGCAAGGATGCTTTGTGTTTGGGCTGTACTGAGTGAGACGGGGAGGGGGAGTGGCTTCTTTGGGATTTTCCAATGTGCAGATCGCTACCGAGATCTCGAAGTGAATTTTCCCTTCGGTTTGACTCTTAGTTTTGTTGGTTGCGTTGTTACTTGGTCCCCACGAAATCATGTCGACTCTTTTCTTCGGAGCCAGGGGTGGAGAGCTCAGTGATTCCTGTTCGATTTCGCTGCCTCTTTTGTTTGTCGAGACTTTGGATTTTCGGTTGGATTTTGGAGTCACTGGTTCTTCTTCTTCCTCTCCGTTTTCCTCAGTGGTTTTCTTACTTTCGTTTTGACTGCTAAGTGCGGCTCGACATTCTTCGGTCGCGTGGCCCTTGCGATCATGGAAGGTGCAGTACTTGCTAAGATCGTATGTTGAAGAATTTTGTGGCGAATTATTTATTGCATAAGAGTGCTTCCCTTTGGTGGTTGGTTCTTTAGGAGCAGTAGGCTTTTTGGTCGCGTTATTCTTGTTCGCGCTATACTGTTCCTTTAACGCTGCGACCTCCTCTTCATGGGTGTCGAAGTAAGAGGCTCGGTGTAGGGCGTCGTCCAATGAGACAGGTGCTCGAACCGCCAGTTCTTCTCTAAATTTGGATGAGAACCAGACGCCATTCTTCAATGCCGCTAGGGGGACGACCTCGTTTGGGTGCAAAATCTTGGCCTTGATCTCACCGAACTTGTTTTTGTACGCTCTCAGTGATTCGAAAGGTGCTGGTTTGAGATTCCAAAGATCTGCCTCGGTAACTCTTGTCTCAATGAAGACTAAGTACTGTTTTAGGAACGTAGACACCAACTGGGTAAAGTTGTCGATAGAATTTTCTTCTAGTCCAGCGAACCATTCTAGGGCGGCTCCAGTGAGGTTCTCGGCGAAGAAACGACAATATCCGGGTTATTTTTCGTTGCCGGTGAGGTGTGCTCTTGATATCGCTAGACGGAAGGCTCGCACATGGGATTTCGGGTCTGTGTTCCCGGCGTATTCGGGGAATTTCAGTTTCCCAACATGATGAAGTCTTACGCTGGCAATTCTGTTTGTAAACCGAGTCCTTCTTGTTTCTTCGATGACCATGTCGATATCTGGGGCAGAGCTCGTCGCCATATGCACGATCGCATGTATCCTTTTGAGCTCGGCATCATTTCTTTCGATGTAATTCTGAAATGCGCCGGTTTCTCTCGGGATCCCTAAATCTTCCCTTTGAGGGGTCGATGTTGACTTGGCCGTGAAGATAGTGCCTCCGAGCTTGTTCTGTTAGGTTATCGAATCTCGCTTGATGGAGTGTCCTCGTCGCGGATGGAGTTCAATTTTCGGGGATCGAAGGGTTTGGTGGTGGGATCCGAGTTCTCGGTTCCCCGTGCCTTTCAGTCGATCCGTTCTGGCATTGGATAGGAGTGCTTCATGGGTGTTGGAGCCCCGTATCGATTTCTTCTAATCCACTGTAGCTTAAGCTTCGGTGGGTCATGCCATGCGGCGGTGGTCGTTGTGAGTTTTCTCCCGTGTAGCGTCCAGATCGAGGGCTTGGGATCTCCGGAGTTCCGAAAAGACCGGCATTTTGGGGGTTCGATGTACTCCTTAATGGATCGAGGGACGTTTGATTCCTTTCTCGATCGTTTGCGGCTTGATGATCTGCGAGCTCCTTCTCAGCTTGCTCTAATCGATTAGCGATGGTCTGATTCGCAATCTTTTGACTGCGAATTTCTTCGATTAGGGTCGAAACCATTCCCCGAATTTCGGCCAGCTCTGCTCAAGTCTGGACTAGAGGAGTCGGTGAAATTGTTCTAGATTGAGATCGGGTCGGATCGTCGGAGGATTGCCTATCTCTGGGGAGGTTCCAGACTCGTGCTCCGACTCGTTCTAGGATCGATGTCTGGTCGATCGAAGGGGACCGATCTTGACTCGAAGTCCCTATCGGAGGAATTTGTTGCGCCTGGGTCGTTCCGGTTGCACCGCTGGCTCCCGTTGACCCAGATGGTACTGTTCCAGTCCCTGAGTCGGATCCCGTAGGATCGACGTTGTTGACTCTCGAGGGTGTGGTTCCGATGGCTTGGCTGGGATCCATAGTCGCGCTTAGGAAACTTAGATCTGTTTCTTAGCAAAGATGTTTTTCGTTTATCTTCCCCACAATCGGCGCCAAAATGTAGAACCTAAATTCTACACTAAGTATTTGATAGTGATCGGGGTTTGATCTAGAGAAGACAAATGATGTAGGCAACGATATCTTTAGAACACAACAATGTTAAATAGTTTCCAGTAGGTGAAAATGGACTTTATTGAAAAATAAGATCGAATACAATGAATTGAACTAGATCGAGTGATACAAACGAGATCGGTAGAGAAAGAATCTAAAAGTGAGAAGACAACAAGATCAATGTAAGTGTGAAGCTCTCTCTAGGGTTTTCAACTTGTCCTCCTCTGTTTCCACTCCTTTTCCTTTATAGTAAGTCGACTTCGAGATCTCTGTGGTAGCTCCGCGATCTCAGCTTCTTGTTGCATGATCTCCGCGACCTCGGCGACTCCTTCTCGAGCTCGTATTCTTGCTATGGGCTCTGGCCCTTTAAGGCCCATGCCTTTGATCGGGGCCCATTATGGTATTAACCAAAATTAGGTCCAACAGTATTGGTATGTCACCATACGAAGCCTTATATGGACGACCCTGTAGGACACCAATATGCTGGACCCA
Organism: Brassica oleracea var. oleracea; assembly: GCF_000695525.1. Classification (NCBI taxonomy): domain Eukaryota; kingdom Viridiplantae; phylum Streptophyta; class Magnoliopsida; order Brassicales; family Brassicaceae; genus Brassica; species Brassica oleracea. Next base: position 28,358,170 of record NC_027752.1, read on the forward strand.
AGTGGGGGAGCGTAGTATGTTGGGTCCTGAGATTGTGGAAGAAACCACTGAGAAGATACGGTTCTTAAAGGAAAAGATGAAAGAGGCACAGGATCGCCAATAGAGTTATGCAGATAAACGAAGGAAACATCTTGAGTTTGAGGTTGATGACTTGGTCTATCTCAAGATGATCACCTTCAAGGGGAAAACCAGAATTTATGGAAGAAGGAAGTTAGATCCGAGGTACTTAGGTCCGTTCAGGGTCATGGAGAGAGTGGGAACCGTGGCTTACAAACTGAATTTGCCACCGGCAATGAATGCATTTCACGATGTGTTCCATGTGTCCTAACTCCGCAAGTGCCTAATGGATCAGGATATTGTGTTGCCTGAATCCCTGCCGATCTAGGAAAGAACCTAACCTTATAGACAAGGCCGGTTCAAGTAGTGGATTGGACAGAGAAGGCAACAAGGAAGAAGACAATCCCAATGATCAAGGTCGTGTAGGAGTACAATGGCAAGAATGTTATTACTTGGAAGATAGAGGCAAGGATGAAAGCAGAGTATCCTGAGTGGTACAGCCAGTCCGCTCAAGGAGAAACACTTAGTACGGATTCGAGGACGAATCCATTACTAGTAGGGGAGACTTGTAGTGTCCCCGATCCGAGATAGGATCGATCAAGACGAGCCATGGTGCGGGGAGACGCACCAGTCAGGTCACAAGACCTAAAGACAACCGTATCATGGCTCAACGGTGTGGTTAAGGGTATCAGGAAGCTGAGACTTAGCCAGGATAAGGTAAAGGCAAGTTTAAGGGAGCTGGACGAGTAATCCGATAGCTGGACAAGGTCCGGATCTAGCTCAATCAGCTGGATAGAGTGTGGAGCTAGCTCATGCAGTACTGATCAGCTCACGGGAGCTGATGGGCTAGCTCACTCAGATGGGGATAGTTAGGGATCAGCTCAACTCAGCATGACGGAGTGTTCCGGTCCGGACCAGTGTGGTCGGGTCCGAGTGGTTACTAAACCGTCTCGGTGGCCCATGTGGGACGATGGGGCCGGGGTGAAGTCAAGGCTGAACCATGGCATGGGCGAGGGCTAAGGGAGTTTGTTTCGATTGGGAAACTGCCAAGGAGCAGTTGAGCGGTTGAGAGGACCGGTTTGGGGCAGTTAGAGGCGAAAGGATGCAAGAGGACAAGTGGCACCATTTCGGCCAATCCCTTGCAACTGATCGGCCAAGCAGTTATCTGATCCCTCTCTCTATAATTATAAGTCTCTGGGGTCAGTTTTGCACATGAATTTCCTTAGGGAAAACTCTGAGCAAATCGAGAGAGAGAGAGAGAAAGAGAGAGAGAGAGAGAGAGAGAGAGAGAGAGAGAGAGAGAGATGGCCAAGAAGGAAACCGTGGACGTGGTGTCTGATCTATTCCGGCGAGGCTTGAGAATGGATACCAGACCGAAGGAGAAGGAGAAGGAGAAAGAGAAGGACATGTCGCCAGTGGAAAGAACTCCTAAGGTTAGTTGTGTAGGCTGTGAATCATCGGCCCTAGCCGGCGGTTAATCCGTTCGGGCTTGTGGCCGGTTTGATGATCAGATACATCCATCTCTTCCTCTCTTCTAACCCACCTTGTTCTCTTTATATTATGTTGTATTATGGTTGATCAGATGTAGAGGGACCGAACCAAGGCTTTAGCCGGTTCAGATGAGAAGTCCTTGGCCTTTGGCCGGACTTAGGCATGATCGGATACACCAAGGACTGATAGGATTGATCTAGATCGCTTGGGGGTAATCCGGTTAGGGCCTGGCTTAGGCGCGCTTGATCCTATGAAGGATCTGAGTGTGGCCGTGTGTTGTTATGGTTATTGAGGTTTATATTAGTCAGGAACATTAGGGAACCGAACCATGCATGTTTAGATGTGGATATTAGGCTATCAGTTATGTATTGATTGATGTGTATGGTTAGGTTTCAGGATCGGACTTGGACCATGGTAAAGGAAAGGCACCGTGAGGATTCAAGCCATGGGAAGATATGTGGTGATTGGGTCATTATTGATAAGTGTGAAGTATTGATAGCCTATTGTGCAAACTGTGAACTTATGATAGACTAAGTGTGTAATCTAGTAGTATGAACACATGGATGATCTATGGATCTCATTTATATATATATACAATCGATTTGCCCCTTATTCTATCTTGTTTAAGTTGATTGTCCAGAACCTCAAATGAAATGAAATGTACTTAGAATCTAAAGACTTAAAACCGGAATACACATGGGAATTTAATGGAAGTAAGGCGGCGGATCAGGTTGGGCCTAAGGTCCGGGATCGGGTCATTACAGGAAGCCTGCTTCCAGATTTGCTTCATAGACAGTCACCTCACCCGCTCCCCCATCCGGAGCACGTTCAAACTCAGTCGGACTCCTCATCCCCACTGAAGGATGAATCGCGTACTTCCTCCTCATATTAGCTAGATTCCCCTTTCGGATCTCAGAACGGGGACCGTCGTCGAAGAAACAAGAACGGAGCCTTCTCAGGGGTGCCATCGAAACCGCTTCACTATCAGTCTCCGGAGCATCCCCCAAGAGGGAACAGGAGATGAGAAAGGATCGGTGAAAGGACGATGCGGCCTTGGACGACCACCCACGAGTTAGGACGGAAACAAGAGCAGCTCGGGATTCATCTTTCTCAACTAGGAATCAGCGCTAGAGGTGGGTTGGGGCCAGCTAGGAGGTATCATGAATCCTTACTTATATCCGGGTGATTCCCTTTTCCGCGGGATCAGAAAAAGAAGTAAGGATGTTTCCAAATATCTTGAAAAATCTCGGACATAAAGGATAAACGGCGAAAAGGAAACCCGATCTCTGCAGAAAAAGGGAAATCTTTCCAACAAAAAGGAAAATGCACGCTTTTGAAAGAATAAAAAGAGCATCCAGTATCATCAACCATACGGGCCCCAGCCCCCCCGGTCTATCTTCTACACATCGGTGCATAAAGCTCCTCCTCAAAAAACATCAGAGCTCCAGGCTCCACCGTCTCCAAGGCGCCATCAGAAGCCCAGAGCTTCCCATTTCCGACAAGAAACCAGCGGTTCAGTAGCGCCAGACCCCGGTCTGGAGACAGGGAATCGGTCCTCCCTCAGATTCAGAGAGTGGTTTCGGCCTGAGTGAAAACTGGGATCGCAGGATTACTGGAGCGATGTCCTGCCTAAGGGAAGCCTGCTGAGAATGAGCAACTCGGGTTGACTTGAGTGCACAAGTTATTCCCCGAGTTCGATAGCGAAATCGAGCAATAAGGGGCAAACTATTGGAGAAAAATACTCAGGTATTGAATTCCTCCATATCCCAGGCAGGACACCGGCCTATGGGTCCCCGCTAAGAGGAACCCCGGTTCCCCACTATGGAGTTCTCCTGGTCCGGTCCCGAGACCGCCCACCTTCCCCCGGGAAAAGGAAAACTTCCGATAAGGAGAACCTTCCATATTTCCGAATATGGAAGAGTTTAACCTACTCCAACCGACTAAGGCCCACCTTGAGAAGACTATATAAAGGGAACCTAAACCCTAAAGCAAGGGATCGACACTTCGAGACTTAGAGATTATAGCTAGGCGGCTAGAACTAGGGTTTATACACCAATCATTGTAGTTCCGGCTTGTTCTATCTAATAAAACATCTCTTCAAGTCTATTTCTCTCAAACACATACGAAATCAATACAAACACTAGCCTTGTCCATCGTTCTGTGGTACTCACAAAGATCCTACACAAAAATACCCTAATAGTAATTTTCTTTTTATGCACCCTTTCCTGTTGAATTGCTTTGCATGCTCTGACGGTAGTAACTCAACTCTTTAAGAGGACCCTCCCCGCATGTTTCTTGGTTGAGGTGAGATTCGTAGGATATGATCGCTCTAGGATCCTGGTAGTGGATCGAACTTACGTCTTGCCTTGGAAAATGTTGTGAAGACCCGGAAGTTATTTTCAGAACCTAGAGGATGTTTCTGGATATTGGGGTTGCCCCAGACCTGGAGAATACGTAAGGACCAGAAGGTCGTTTAAGGAACCCGGAGGTTGCTTTTGCAACCCGGAGGTCACGCAAGGGCCCGAAGGTCATCTGGGAACCCGAATGTGGGAACCGAAATTCGCACTGTCGATTTCCGTTTAAATTAGGAAAGTAGGAGAACCCTAATTTCCCAAAGGTCCCGGATATCTGCTAATACCACACACCAAGCAATCAGAACATGAAGCGAGAACAGTAATAAAATAAGAAATCGAAAAAGAGAGCAAGATAGTTCTTATTCTGAATCTGCGTTTGAGCGTTTACAACAAGGTAAGTGCATGGGCTACGAGAGCTGTCGGCAAGATTCCTAGTTATAAAACCCTAAGACGGCAAAAACCTAATTGAGTCGCAGCTCGAATAACAAAAACGGAAAATTGCCTAAAATCGCTCTAAGTGCTAAGTTTGCTGTGAAAAAGTCCTCTCCCATGCCTCTCGTCTAGGACTCCTTATATACTGGCTCCAAGGTCGGTTTACGCTTTTCCCCTTCTGCCCTTAAGCCGCCATAGCATAAAAATAGAGTTATTCCATTTTTTCCGATCTTCGTAATTATCTTCAAAATTTCGTATTTATCCGCGGAAACTTGGCATTTATCTTTCCTTGCGAACTAAGCGTATACCATCATGCGGCTTACGGGCTACTGGTTAAGAAATCATAAGTTGGGCCTCGAGTCACATGCGGTTTACGGGCTGTTGGTTAAGAAATCGTAAGTCGGGCCTCGAGTCATGTCTTAGGTCCCTTTGGGCCGTCTTCCGACTCGAAGCGTTTATTACAGCTTCTTTCGATAAAGAACGAACTTTCCGCGGTTCTTACGGTAAAGTTTGATCGATAACTTAGAGTGGCAGGGAATCGTGAAATGGGTTCGCTACGGTCTTAGGGAGATCGCATCGACGGGTAGACAAGAACACATGGACTAATGTCGTATCGATGTTTCGGAAGAGCTCGGTCGCTACGTAGCGACCGAGCGCTAAATCGCTACGTAGCGACCGAGCGCTAAATCGCTACGTAGCGACCGAGCGCTAAATCGCTACGTAGCGACCGAATTACGGTGAATGCATGGACTAATGTCGTATCGACGTTTCAGAAAAGCTCGGTCGCTACGTAGCGACCGAGCTCCTGCTCGAGGTCGCTACGTAGCGACCAAGCTTTGGCTCGAGCTCGGTTGCTATGCAACGACCGAGCGGAACACGCGTTCGGTTTCTGCGTAGTGACCCTTTTCGAGCTCTTGTCCGATGACTCGCGTTTCCCCCATGCAAAGCTTTTCGTAAAGAAAAATCTATTTCGAAAAAGTATTTGTCGAAGAAGTTTTTTACGTTTTTCTTCTTCGGGGATTTGGACGTTAACTTCGTCGTAACCGTTTTTGACCCCAACAGTTAGCCCCCCAGCTCGTTGGGAGCGTGGATTTCTAGCGAGATCCCAAAGCGCGGTACGGTGAGTTCGGACAAGATTGGTGTATTTGGGAGAAGTTCGTGTCCAAAAATCCGCAAGTAAATAGTAATTTCTCATGCCTATAAGAAGGGAGGTAATTTCTTCACAATCTT
>NC_027752.1:28363952-28364992 GCF_000695525.1 Brassica oleracea var. oleracea
GCGGTGGAATTCAGGGTTCCTTGTCAAGGAGAATGCGCTAGTAGTCCTCCAGAGGGCTACTTTACTTGTTACGAGGCATTCGTAGTGCGCTGCCGTTTGTGATTCCCGATCCCTGAGATTATCGTCCGTGTGTTGGGTCGTTTCGGGGTGGCGATAAGCCAATTGAATCCTCTTGGCATCCTGCACCTCATAGGAATTCTGGTCCTGAGCTACGAGCATGGTCTCTCTCTCACCGTCGATCACTTCGAAGCGCTTCTTCGATTGCAGATCATCAGGGACACGGACACGTACAGGCTGGTTCCTCGGAACTTCATGTCAGTGGTAAAGGGGTTTACTTCTAACTTCAACTCGTGGAGGAAGTTTTTCTTCTTCGTTCGTGTAGACGCAGCGTCCGTTGAGGAGAGTTGTATCCAACTGTTTTGGAGGTTGCCGAACGATCGTCCCTTTATCAACCATGTTGCTCCGTTTCCTGAGGACATTATTGCGATGAGGGATCTGCTCAGGAATGGTCCTTTTTTATGGACTTCCTTTACGCCTAGAGAGTTCGAAAGGCGCTGAGGTTTGTCCATCCTAGTCCTGCTTTGGGCAGAGAAACAAGGAGTGATTCCGAGCCTGAAGACCAAAGTCCCAACGCCGCTCCCACGATTGTGACGGGGCTGAACTCTTCGAAGGGGAAAGATATTGATCTCGGTGACCTGGATTTTTCGGTGGATGATTGCATGCTTCCAGGATGGGATCAGAACCTTGCTTTCGGCGATGGAAGCGGTACGAGCGAGCTCCGTATTCCGGACTTTGAGGATTTCTTCGCTGGTCTTCCGTCGAGCTTTGATGCTCCTCCGGCCACGAGCGAGTCGGGGAGGCCAAAAGTCGTCGCGGAAGGATCTCGTATCATTAACGGGGTATGAACTTTAAGAATTTTGACGATCGTTATTATTATTTTTTGTTTATAACGTGTCAATCGGTTTTATAGGGTCTGAACTTGCTTGGATCGGCCATTGAGGCGAGCCATAGAGAGGCCATGATCTATCGCTTTAAAGCGG
>NC_027752.1:28366103-28368385 GCF_000695525.1 Brassica oleracea var. oleracea
GATCAAAAGAGTGATCAAGTTGCGTTTTTTTAAGACGACTGATGTGTTCGTCGGGGCCAATCGACGAACGGAGTGTAAGATTTGTAGTGGTCGCGTTTGGACAATTTGTTCGTATCATCTCGATTTTTAACTTGGCGACGTCTCGCAGTTATTTCGAAGACTATACGTATATTTTCGGTGCTGAAGTGAGATTGTCTTGCGATTTTGGCCGTACGAGGCTGCTGGCAAGAGTATTAACGTTTGTAGATTTTCTAGGCGTGTTCTGAGACTTTGCAAGTGTCTTACAAAGGAGCGACGCATATTGATCGTTTCTTATTTTCGAAATCTCTACAGAATTCGATTACAATAACGCATCTTTTCCTATCTGTGAGTATACGAGTATACGCACCCACTCCCCCCCTCTTTTAGAGAGGGGGATAGCTGAACTCGTCTTTCGACGAGCTGCCTACATACCCCTTTCGAGGATCAAGCCATCTCGTAGCTCTGTTTTATGCCGCAAACGTTTTCACTCGGCGGTTGTCGCCGTGCGGACTGCCTTGATCGTGATGATCGTGGTTGGGTCAGTGTTCTCTTCCGGATGTTCCGGTTGAGTTGTAGTGTCGGCTTCGGACTCATGTTGAGTTTCGACACCCGAAGCGTCTGCGTCAGCAGACGATTTAAATCGTTTTTTCTCGAAACGTTGTTGGTCGAAGATTTATCAATCTTCATGCGTTTGCGATTTGCCGTTGCAGAGGTCGTCATCTGTCTTAACTTGTGTTCCGCGAGGAAGCACAGTCGCTATTTTTTTTGACATCCCCAGATAGTTGCGACTCTGTTTGGGGTCGGGAATTTGACGCCCAAGTGGTACGTCGATGGAACAGCTTGCATAGCATTGAGCCATGGGGTTCCCATGATCACGTTGTAGATGGCAGGATGATCGACTACCTTGAACTTGACGCTTTTTGCGATCTCCTTGGCCATGACTGGTAGCTGAATCGATCCGAGGGTCATCGATACTTCAACTGAAAAGCCTGTGAGCGGTTTCGGAGTTGGAGTTACTTCTCCGAGTTTGATGCTCATCCGATTGAGAGTGTCGCGGAAGATTACATTGACCGTGCTTCCCGTGTCAATGAGTACTCTTCCGACTTCCAGATCTCGTATGACAAGGACTATGACGAGCGGATCGCAGTGAGGTTGATCGATCCCGCCGGCTTCCTCCTTTGTGAAGGTGATTGAGCAGTTCTGATCATCTCAGGCAGGAGACCACGTAGGCCAGTTTGCGCTTGACTCTGCCTTCTGCTGGTAAGCCTTGATGGCCGAAACCGTATCGTTGCAGAATTGTGATGCTCCGATGATCTTGTTGACTCTACGACGATTGTTTTCGTTCCCTTTGTCGTCTGGCCTCCTGCCGCGTTTATCCCCAGATTGGTTTCTTTGAGGAGAACTCTCCGCGGTAAGATTTCTGTCCGGCTTCGGGGGGCGATCGGTCTCGAGGATGAGATCTTTCACGCTGGTCACTTTTGAGAGTTCTCTGGCTAGTAGCTTCGCGGTCAGCCTTGCTCCCAAGACCTTGCAATTAGTCGTGGAGTGTCCTCGGGACTGGTGGAACTCGCAGAAGGTGTTTTCATCATATCCTTGATTGCGAATCCAAGTATTACCCGTGGTTCGGCCCTGATCTGAGCCGATCGCGTAATTGTGCGCTCCTTCGAGTTATTCCCCCTCGTGATGGACATACTTGTCGTTACGAGGGTTCTTCTTCCTTGTTTTCGGGTATACATCTTTCGAGGATGATCTCGCCGACTTATTTTTTTGCGATAAGATTTTCGTTTCTTCCTCGATCATGATGTAGTCCGTCGCCTTGTGGAGGGCGTCTTGGATTGTTCGCGGTTTTTCGAGGGATATCCATTTTCTGAATTTTGACTTGTACCAGAGTGCTTTTCTGAAGTGTCGATGGCTACCTTGTCGCTTATCCCGCTGACCCTGGATATTACCAGTTTGAATCGGCCGATGAACTCACGGAGGGGTTCCTCTTCCCTTCGGGACAGACTCCAGAGATCGACATCGGAAGTTTCTCTATCTATGAACATAGAGTATTGCTTGAGAAATTCCGATGCGAGCTGTCGGAAACTTCCGATAGAATTTTGCTTAAGGCGCGCGAACCATTCGAGGGCTGCTCTTTCTAGATTCTCGACAAACAGGCGGCAGTAGCCGGCGTCTCTTTCGTCGTCCTTCAGCCTCGCTCTTCCCATCGTGATGTGGAAAGCCTGAAGGTGCGCTCTCGCATCGGTCATACCATCATACTT
>NC_027752.1:28368977-28369325 GCF_000695525.1 Brassica oleracea var. oleracea
TTAGATTGATCCGTACCCCCCCCCCTCCTTCTAGCGCCAAACTGTGGGAACCGAAATTCGCACTGTCGATTTCCGTTTAAATTAGTAAAGTAGGAGAACCCTAATTTTCCAGAGGTCCCGGATATCTGCTAATACCACACGCCAAGCAATCAGAACACAAAGCGAGAACAGTAATAAAATAAGAAATCGAAAAAGAGAGCAAGATAGTTCTTATTCCGAATCTGCGTTTGTGCGTTTACAACAAGGTAAGTGCCTGGGCTACGAGAGCTGACGGCGAGATTCCTAGTTCTAAAACCCCAAGACGGCAAAAACCTAATTGAGTCGCAGCTCGAATAACAAAAACGGAAA